>NC_090785.1:24115000-24237500 GCF_040054535.1 Antennarius striatus | reverse complement strand
TGAATCAACATGAGGATACATTAGGGTCAACATTAGGGTCTCATTAGGATGAACCCTCTGGTCATGTTTGTGTGATCGGCCCCCTTTCATGGCCCTGAAGCCTAATTAGAACATCTTCATCATCTTCATCTCCCACATCATGGTCGGAACAGAAAATTAATCTTTCATGTCTTTTGAAGTTTGTTTAAACATGAATCTTTAACTGTTTGGACTTCAGGCTCAGAGGGCCTGAATTAAACTGACAAAGAATGGGGCTGGTTATTGGTTATACTGTTACATTACATTTCATCTAAGATTATGCATGTATTTGTAATCTGTGTGATTTCAGTATGACCATGTTAGCAGGCTAATATTAACATTTGGGTAAAGCCAATGGTAAAATGTCATTACCAAGTTTTAGTAAACCAGCTTTAGTAAACCAGCTTTAGTAAACCAGCTTTAGTAAACCAGCTTTAGTAAACCAGTTTTAGTAGACCAGCTTTAGTAAACCAGCTTTAGTAAACCAGCTTTAGTAAACCAGCTTTAGTAATCCAGCTCTAGTAAACCAGCTTTAGTAAACCAGCTTTAGTAAACCAGCTTTAGTAAACCAGCTTTAGTAGACCAGCTCTAGTAAACCAGCTTTAGTAAACCAGCTCTAGTAAACCAGCTTTAGTAAACCAGCTTTAATAAACCAGTTTTAGTAAACCAGCTTTAGTAGACCAGCTCTAGTAAACCAGCTTTAGTAAACCAGCTTTAGTAATCCAGCTCTAGTAAACCAGCTTTAGTAAACCAGCTTTAGTAAACCAGCTTTAGTAAACCAGCTTTAGTAGATCAGCTCTAGTAAACCAGCTTTAGTAAACCAGCTCTAGTAAACCAGCTTTAGTAAACCAGCTTTAATAAACCAGTTTTAGTAAACCAGCTTTAGTAGACCAGCTCTAGTAAACCAGCTTTAGTAGACCAGCTCTAGTAAACCAGCTTTAGTAGACCAGCTCTAGTAAACCAGCTTTAGTAAACCAGCTTTATTAAACCAGCTTTAGTAAACCAGCTTTAGTAAACCAGCTCTAGTAAACCAGCTTTAGTAAACCAGCTTGCACCACAACTCTCTGATACATGTTTGCAACTCCTTGATGATTGGCTCAAATATCCACACACTCTTGTACTGTGTTTTACTGTGCAGTGGGTTTATCAGCTGGTTATCCTGGTGATAAATGTCTTACAAAGAACAGCAAACACAAATAATATGCTACGTATTAATTGTTATTACTGATTTAACACATCTTAAGTTATTTAGCACCACATCACAGCTGATTTAAAGAGCTGTTCACAACACAGAGAGCAAAATATCAAAGCATTACAAAAACAGACCAAATAGAATAAATCTACCAGATCAGTCTTTTCTTGGGTAGTGTGACACATGGGCTGGCGTTCAGAGGGGGTGTAGCCATTCACTTTAATATATAAGCATTGTAACAGCATAAAGAGTTAATAATAGACTCTATAGATCTTGTTGCTGTACATTACACTAGAGATGGAGGAATGAAATGGATTGGGACCATTCGTCCCGCTTGTCAGCCTTGAGTCAAGTTTAACTACAGTTTTTCACATGGGGGGTTGACAGACGGGGGCGGGGGGTCACGATGAGGAGGGATAATGTTAGTTCAATACCAAAGTCCAAATAAAGTACATCCCTTTATCCTCATTGAGTAAGAAAAAAATTACGGACATCCGTTGATTGAGAGGGATAGTAAATATAATCATTACATGAAGCTAATATTGATACTTAATAATGGAAAAAAAGTGAGTATGTTAGGGTGGAGTCAGTTAGTATGGACTCATTTATCCATTACGTGTGCTGACACACGGCTCCATAATCCTGCGGCATTCCTTTAATCCCAAAGAATATGAAATGTTGAAAACCCTTTTTTTCTTTGTGGATCTGTTGTATTTAATGTTTTGTTGTATTTAATGTTTGGTTGTATTTAGTGTTTTTTGTATTTAGTGTTTTTGTTGTATTTAGTGTTTTTGTTTATGTAGTGTTTTCGTGCCTCTATGATTACATACATATATTACATCCACTGAAGAGCATTTGTCAACTCTTATCTCAAAAGTTATTCAAAGTTTAGATTGATTCTTGTAGTCACACAGTTATTGTCTGAGCTCAGCTGCTATTTATTCAGTGTACTTTGTGATTCAGAGGATTGCCCTCAGCGTGACTCAGCGGGGGGAGAAGTCTAAACTCCAGGGAAAAGAGAGGAGGCGCAGACATCAATCTCTGAAATGAAAAATACATGATTTGAAGAGACAAGCCTACAGAAAGATCTGGAAGGTATTGAGGGATAAGCATCCAGACGACACGCAGACGGTGATGTTTAAACACACCTCCCTGTTTCACTGATGAATCACAGTGTAGTGCTGCGTTTTGTTTTGGGATGCTGTGTGCTGGCTTTAAATCCATCCCATTACTGACATGAGCATTCTGTGGTTGGCTGTTGTTTACATGCTGTGTCAGTAATGTAATGTACAGTACATGATGACATTATATGGATCTATATTTGTGTTTTGTTGTTTGAGCCTGTACGCAATGTTTGCATGTTTAACTCACACGCTGTATATATGTATGTATATATAGTATGTATAGTCTGAGTGAGAAGACAATTTCCCCGTTGGGAACAATAGAGTGGAGTTTAATCTTTTTAAGCTAAACTTTTAACTTATATACTTTTCACTGATGTGTCCACAAGAGGCTTTTCAGAGTCATCACCCAAATGTTTTAGGAACAGAAACCAGTTTGTCCAACACATGCAGGCTGTGGGTACCAATCACACCGGTGACGGTAAATAAAGTTCAGCGTGAACGAACGACCTCAGAGGTCAGGATGTTCAGGGTCAAAGTCTGAAAGTTTGGACTGATTGTTCAGGATGTCAGAGGTCATGTGGGACAGACAGCAGTGGAGTTTAGACTAATTCCAGGTCTGTGCAGAGCAGACTTCTGTTTACCGGAACGCAGAATAAAAAGAAGGTTTTTCTTTCTCTTTCAAGGTAACAAAAATCCTCCTGCCTCTGAGTGGTTTAAGGGTGAAGGCAAGATGTCAAGAGGGGAGAAACATTTTCTGTCAGGAGCAATTAGTTCTGAAAGACGTGGAATTCACTTCAACTGTTCTGTCAGTTATAGAAACGTGTGTACAACCAACATTAAAAGTCAAACATCACATTTCCAAACGAAAGTCTGAAGGCTGTATATGGAATGAAGAGGAGAAGACAATTTACAAGATCCATACTTTGGTAGAGTCAATCAAATCCCACACAACATTATGCATGTTAGTGTTTACTGCATTATTGTTGTGTCTGCCCTGTGAAGGACAAAAGAGTTTTAATAGAACAACACTTGGAATGATTCAAAAGGCAACAAACACCATAGCAGAGCAGCGTCATCTGTGGGCATCTGTGAGTCAAAGCATTCCTGTTTGGGATTAAAACGTTCAGGAATATTTGGAATTCTTCTGTGAAACACAATCGACAATGTGATTATAGTCAGAAATATCAAAGATTAGGAACTGGGCCCTGCCTTAAAAAAGTGGAAAGAATAAAGACTTTATTGAAACAGAAGACACAGGATATAATTTCTGTACTATACACACTGAAAATGTGTGGAGTGTGTTTTTAATGTCATCTGTAGTAATCCAGAGTTTGGGTTTGGTTGAAGCATCATGTGTTCTGGGTCTAGCCTCTGTGTGAGTGAAGTGATCATTATTTAGTTCCCCGTCTCCATCAGGCCAGTAGTTCAGTAGATGGAGAACATGTTGATCATCCATCACACCACTGACCTTCAGTAACACGTAGGACGTAGGTTTTATGGTTTAATGGTTTTATGGACACCAGACCTCCTTTCCTCTATAAAGGTGTCCTTGTGATGAACACAGATCAACACTATAATAAGACTCTCCAGTGGTGAGTCATGGAGCTCCATCACCACTCCTGACAAGTTAAGTTCAACAGCTACAGACTAATGGAGATCACTTTACCTGTTTGAGTGTTCACTAGATGGAGGAGAGCTAGGGAAATGTGGAATGTACTTCCATCTTTTTTACGCTGACAGAGCAGAAAACTGAAGTGGGAGGAGTCAGAGTGAAACAGGCAAGCAGAGAAGAGGATCGATGAAGAGGACCAAAGATGCTGCAACAAATCATTTGCATTCTATTTGTACGTATTAATCTCTGAGTATTAATCTCTGAGTATTAATCTCTGAGTATTACTCTCAGTATTAATCTCTGAGTATTAATCTCTGAGTATTACTCTGAGTATTAATCTCTGAGTATTAATCAATGAGTATCACTACATATGTTGAGGAGCCCTCCTCCTCCTCCTACTCCTCCTCCTCCTCCTCCTCTTCCTCCTCATCGTCCAATGAATATTTACTCATATGCAGGCGAATAGATTTGTTGAATGCCCCCCCCCATAAATCTGACAGGCTGTCTGATTTAATGTGTTATAAATCAACGTTCAGTGTTTGTAGGACTCCAGCCTGTTGGAGGTGTATTACCTGTTGGTGAGGTGTATTACCTGTTGGTGAGGTGTATTACCTGTTGGTGAGGTGTATCACCTGTTGGAGGTGTATTACCTGTTGGTGAGGTGTATCACCTGTTGGAGGTGTATTACCTGTTGGTGAGGTGTATTACCTGTTGGTGAGGTGTATTACCTGTTGGTGAGGTGTATTACCTGTTGGTGAGGTGTATCACCTGTTGGAGGTGTATTACCTGTTGGTGAGGTGTATCACCTGTTGGAGGTGTATTACCTGTTGGTGATTTGTATTACCTGTTGGTGATGTGTATTACCTGTTGGTGATGTGTATTACCTGTTGGTGAGGTGTATTACCTGTTGGTGAGGTGTATTACCTGTTGGTGAGGTGTATTACCTGTTGGTGAGGTGTATTACCTGTTGGTGAGGTGTATTACCTGTTGGTGAGGTGTATTACCTGCTTTAGGTGTTCTTGAGTGCTGGCTGATCATGAATGTGTTAATCACACATCTGTGTGTAATAAAGGAGCACCCCTTTAAACGTGACGGTACGTACAGCCCACACCAGTGTTCTGGTCGTGTCCCCCTGAACGGGGACACAGGTAGCGTGTTCCTGGGGCACAGACTTTAAATGCACTCCATTAAACAAAAATAATCACAACTTTTGTATTTCTCCACTTCTCGTCACGAGACTCAGCGGAGTGATTCTGTCTTATTACAATAACCAAACGGCAACACGACGCACAGCAAGGTGGGTCCGGGTTCCAGTTCCGCTCTGTGAGGAGTTTGCAGGTTCTCCACGTGTCTGGGGGGTTCTGTCTGGGTTCTCCGGCTTCCTCCCCCCTCCAGACATGTTCAGGTGTAGTGGGGGTTTAATTTATCTTCAGAAAAGACACAGTGTATTAAACACAAGATTTTTATTTTGTCAATTCAAATCAAAGCTGAGTAGCAGTACAGTAGTACCATCAGTAGGGTGAGTAGGAGTCAGATAACACCATCGGTGATATTGACAGACAGCTTCAACAAATACTTATCTAATCATGATGAGAGGTCTGGGGACGATGAAAAAGTCCTCCGGTGTGTTGTTACAGAACATTCTGGGTACAGGAAAAAACTTCAAGTACAAACTAGGAAATGGATCACATCTCTTTATATACTCTAAAGGCGTAACTATGAACCAGTTGTTTAACTTCATTCCCTCTGCTCTCCACTAATCTTCCTCCAGTTTCAGTAGGTACATCATGACCTCAAGAAGTTAGCAGAGACGTCTAGTGGACAGGTTCACAAGGCTGAGGACATCACCTGATCAGTCACACAGACATTTAGTGCAGACAAAATTATTAACAGATACTGACATTTACACAAACACTTCTAAAAACAGGTTAGATTCTTGTAGAATCTTTCATGACCTCCAGACTTCCTGGGGCCGTTTCTCCCCAGTGATGAAAGATTTGACACACACACACACACACTCTAGATTTTTGGGTCAAGAAACAATATTATTTTATTATTAAAACTTTCCACCACACAGGTTAACTGGCCGGCTTCAAAATTTACTGTGTGTGTGTGTGTGTGTGTGTGTGTGTGTGTGTGTGTGTGTGTGTGTGTGTGTGTGTGTGTGTGTGTGTGGCTGTCAGTCATGCATGCCCACAGGGTGTTTTTGCTGCTAACCCTCCTCTTAACTGGTCCTGATCTTTCTCCAGTGAACACAGGCTGGAGTTTCCTTCCCTTTTTGGTGCTGGTGAACGGACTGTGGAACACCAGCATCAGTCAGAACACAGCATCAGGAGGAGCCAAGCAGAACCAGGCTGGCTTCAGGTTCTTGTAAGTGTTTTTCTTTTCTGACCTGAACTGTCTGGGGGGGTTAAAGCCAGCAGCTATTTTTAAACTGGCTTTAACATGATGTCATCTGCATAATGTAGGAAAACATGTTTTCCACCGTCAGTTTACTCAGATGTCTCTAAATGTGAATGGACAGTAAGGGTCAAACCACTGGCTACATGATTCATCATGGTGGGGGGGCTGGTGCTGATGTGTGTTCATGTTTTCATGTTGAATCCTAATTATTTTTCCACTGCTTTGTGTGTGTGTGTGTGTGTGTGTGTGTGTGTGTGTGTGTGTGTGTGTGTGTGTGTGTGTGTGTGTGTGTGTGTGTGTGTGTGTGTGTGTGTGTGTGTGTGTGTGTGTGTGTGTGTGTGTGTGTGTGTGTGTGTGTGTCAGAGTTTTCCACCACATGAGGAGCTGCAGTGATACACATGACTACCAAACACCTTCTACCTACCATCAGCTGACATGTGGGGGCCTGTGGGGTCACCTGTAGGCTCAGAGCTGCAGAGGTAACAGTTCACCCCCCAGAACCACGTCCCTGCTGGCCCCCCAGTGAACATACACACATGAAGAACATCTTTTATACTAATGACTGAAACATAGAGAAATTTAAATTGAATGTGAACTTTATAAATTAACCTAATTAACAGTTCAGTATCAACAAACTATTAACAAACTAACCCTAACATTTCAATCAATCAATCAATCAATCAATCAATCAATCAATCAATCAATCAATCAATCAATCAATCAAGCAATCAATCAATCAAGTAATCAATCAACTTTTATTTATATAGTGCTTAATCACATCTGAAGACATTTCAAAGCGCTCTACAGACAGAAAGCCAACAATGTCCTCCAGAGCAACAGAAACGACGGTGGGGGGGGACTCCCTCATTGAGGAAGAAACTCCGGGCAGGACCCAGACTCTGGGGGGGGGGTCTTCCACCTTGACCTGTGTCACGACCTTGTGCAGTCTGTTTACCTGTCTCTCACTGGTTTGTCTTTGCTGCAGCTACTGGGGGTTGGCTGGTAGGCGGAGCTGTGAGGGAGTGCCTGTTAAGGCCCACCATTCTGGGTGGGGCCTGCAGGGCTTTTTAAGGACTGCCCTTTCTGGACACTCTCTCTCTCTCTCTCTCAGCTGGGCCTGCCACAGCCTCATCAGCCTGATGATCACCCTGTTTGGTTTGTTGCACCTTACAACACAGCTCCACACCATGATTCACGCATCCACACACAGCTGACACTACTGCTATCCTTCATACTTACACGTGGCATCAGAAGGTTGTTTTTGTTCATTTGTTTTAGTTAAATAAAAATAAGTTTGATCGTTATATCTGTGTGAGGCCCTCCTTTTTTGTCGCCGACCCTGAGCCAGGTGGTAACACCTGTTAGTTGGGAAAGAGAAATACACTAGGGACAGAGATAGGTCGAGGAAAAGAGAGACAGATTGATTTTTTTTTTTTTTGCAAAAAAACTTCAATCACATTCAGAACATTTAGAACATTTTACAAGTTTTCATTAGATGAAACTTCACAAGCACTAAACACTAAAAAACACTAAACACTCAAAAACACCAATAAACAAAAGGAAATACAATATAAAAATTAGTACATTATATCAGGAAGTTTGCAAAAGTGAGGTGATCATCAACTAAAGTCCACAGGACATTTTTGTGACACCAGATGTTCCTAAAGTTATTCAGGTCTTTTGTCAATTTATAGAAACCAAATTCTAGTTTTAAGCGACATCTGATGTTACAGCAGAAAACAGGAGCTGCTTCTTGAACGGTATTGTTTTCAGTTCTCCTCTTCCTGGTCACAGAAATTGTGAGTTTTGCCTCCCCAGAAATAAAATGTAAAAGCTGCCACTTTCTCTGATTCCATCTATTGTACCCAGCACCGTAGATGGATTTCCTGATAGTAAAATTTTCACTGAACAAATTAAAAACAATCGTTAGAAGAGTGAAGAGCACTGAAGTCTCCCACACTCACTGAAAGTATGACAGACTGTCTCCTGAAGGGGACAGACAGACAGACAGACAGATCGATAGGCCAGTTTGAGTCTAATGTCCATAGTGATCTGTCGCTGAATTGGGGGGGGGGGGGGGGTTCCAGGCATCATCATGTGCAGCCAGTCAATCACAGGATGATTACTGAAGTTACAACATGTGGTTGTGTGTTTTAAATGGATGTGTGTGTGTGTGTGTGTGTGTGTGTGAGCCCTTCTCCTGATCCAGTATCACTGCGACCTCCTGTCGTTACAGTTTTTAAGTGATTTTAATGATTTTAATGATTTTAAAGTGACAGGATGTGGTGGAGGAGGGACGTAACTCACGAGGTGATATCTGAGTAAAATAATAAGAACTTCAGGATTTAGATAACCTGCTATTCATGCATAAATTTAATCCATGAAGCTTATTGAAAGACATGTATTGATTATTATTATTGAAAGACATGTATTGATAACAGCCAGTTTCCCCAAACTCAAGTCCACATCACAGCTGGTGGGGTGGACTTGGCTTTGTGGAAACTGATCAGAGGAGACCCTTAGCGGTAGCGCTGCTGGCTGTTAGCGGTAGCGCTGCTGGCTGTTAGCGGTAGCGCTGCTGGCTGCTGATCTTTTTGGGGCTCCTGCGTCTCCAGAGCTGGTGTCAGAAAAGAAAGTTTTCCTCACCAAAAACTTTCCCTTCCTATGAAATCCACTCAAAGGACTGACAGGGATGTCGCTGGGGACTGTGTTTCTGCTAGCTTCCTGTTCTGCTTGCTGACTTTTTTTTGTGTGTGTGTGTGTGTGTGTGTGTGTGTGTGTGTGTTTGTGTGTGTGTGTGTGTGTGTGTTTGTGTGTGTGTGTGTGTGTGTGTGTGTGTGTGTGTGTGTGTGTGTGTGTGTGTGTGTGTGTGTGTGTGTGTGTGTGTGTGTGTGCTTCACATAACAAGTCCAAGGCCTAAGAATCCTATTTTTACATGTAGAACATTGATGGACGGTTCCACATTCAATCACACGTCGCTCCGTTTGTACCCATGCATGTCTGCGTGTTGGAACCACCGTGTCAATGCAGTAATGATTTCAATAGCCTGAGTGTTCTACTAAGAACTGCCAAGGGTTTGAGTGTTAGCGTATGCTGTGGGATGTGTTGGATGGCTGCCAGGATCCTGTTTTAAACGTACTGAAATAAACATCCAGATTTTAACTCGTTAACATCACGTGTGTTTGGAGGAGTCGCCTCAATGTGTCCACGAGCTGAGGAGGACAACCTGACTGGATCTGAAGGGGCCTCACAGACTCTGGAACCATCACAAACCAACCAAAGGGCCAGACCCGGATTCTCCACAGAGTCTTCTGTAGAGTGAGGTTCATTTTAGAGCTCAGTTTCCGTAATATCAGCCTTGACAAGACTGATTCCTATCTCCATGATAACATTCTCCTTCAGCCCATCAGGTCTGATCCAACGGCCCGGTTCCACAGGCTCCAGAGGGGCTGCATCATCTTCACTGATGGAGGGCTGAGAAACAGGTGCTGACTCTGGTATAAAACATCTCCTCACAGGGAGGGATCGTAGTCATCCTCAAGCTCAGTTCCTCTGGGAATTTTGAGGAATTACTTCAACAAGGATGGGGTCTGAACCCCAACAAGGATGGGGTCTGAACCCCAACAAGGATGGGGTCTGAACCCCAACAAGGATGGGGTCTGAACCCCAACAAGGATGGGGTCTGAACCCCAACAAGGATGGGGTCTGAACCCCAACAAGGATGGGGTCTGAACCCCAACAAGGATGGGGTTTGAACCCTAACAAGGATGGGGTCTGAACCCCAACAAGGATGGTGTCACGGTTCGGCGTGGCAGTGCGGGCGTGTGACAGGGAGAGGCCAAGCCGGTGGGTGGAGCCACGGCTCCCCACCTGAAGCTCATCCACACACCGTGGTGATCATCTCACCTGAACTTGTTCTGAGCTGATGACTCTAAGGCGTTTTAAGCCTGGCTCCAGGAGAGCTCAGAGCTGGTTCATTGCTCACGTTTGGTTCCTGGTAGTCTGTCCTGATTCTTAGTTTCTTGTCTGTCTGGAGAATTTTTATGTTTTGTTAATAAATCATGGAAGGAAGATTTGCTTTTGGTGTCCTGCACTTGGGTCCATTTTCTGCCCCATGTGGCAGATGGGGTTTAAATCCCAACAAGGATGGGGTTTGAACCCCAACAAGGATGGGGTTTGAACCCCAACAAGGATGGGGTTTGAACCCCAACATTGAAGGAGTTTGAACCCCAACAAGGATGGGGTTTGAACCCCAACAAGGATGGGGTTTGAACCCATGCCCCCACAGCACGATGGATTAGCAGTCCTGACCACCTTGTCAGTTTAACTGGCTTGAAATCACACCAGACCTTCCATGAAGCAGGACAGAGTTGTACCGCTGACCCCCCGATGCTGACGGCTCCCAAAGTCGTGCCAAAGAATTTTAATGATTTATTTAGAAACAAACAAACAAAAACACTTGTAAAGGTGAAAACCCCTAAATCTCTATGGCAGTACCTTCAGACTATTGTCATCATATTTGATTTAATATTCTGCTGGTTCTTCTGTCTCTACAGTAGAACTACTGTGGGCAATGAGCATTACAATAACAAGTTACATGCTGAACAAATACGCCTCCAGTCTGAAGTCCTGCTGCAGCCTGAATGTCGGTCCAATCGGTGCTAAAGGTTGTACAGCAAACAGCCATATCATTATTAAACATGCAAAAAAGAGAAAAAGGAAAATGTGTTTTCTAATATCATCTGTATCTGAGCACAGCAGGAGTCATGAAGCTGTCCGAGTAATTAAGTACCAGTGATGCCATCAATGATTTCATGCCTACCCATTATTATTACATTATTATTATCATTATTACTCATGCAAAGGTCCTCAGAATGAAAGACACTGGGGGTGTGGTCTCTGCCTTTACAGCAGATATATAACAGAGGCAGTGATGAATGAGGGAAACGGTAACATGATGAAGCTCAGTGTGTAACCACGGTAACCTGAAGCTGTAGAAACATAACCAATCCAAACACACTGACATGTTGTTTGAGCAGCTTCATTAATGCCTCACACACATTTAAACTCAGTGTCATTGCTGCTGACGTTGGTTGGTGCGGGGGGGTGGAACTCATGGACCCCCCAAGCTTCAGGTCACCAAAGGGAACAACAGTGTAGTTGCTGGTCTACATGTTCCTCGTGTGGAAGGTGGAGCGGTTCTCCTGCAGCGTGAAGGCCAGCGTACCCCCAGAGAGAGAGGGGGAGCCCTCAGGGGTCCACCGCTATCTGATGCTCAGTCCTGCTGTGTGCTGAGAGGATTCACATCAGGTACCACATGGTCATCAGGTGCTGGACAGTTACAGAACACAGTGTGAATCACGGGGTTCAAAATGGTGCAAAATACACTTTAATAGGCATCATGAACAATAGATTGTGTTGCGTTGCGTTGCGTTTGTGTTGCGTTGCGTTGCGTTGCGTTGCGTTGCGTTGCGTTGCGTTGTGTTGTGTTGGGTTGTGTTGCGTTGTGTTGTGTTGTGTTCCAGAGCACAGGGACGCTCACAATGTTGACATGAGATAGCCAAGATGGTCAGACAAACACAAGCAGGAGAAAGCAAACCAATCACAGGCTAACTTAACGAGGGTTATGTTAGAGCTCAAACCACAATGCTATGAACATATGTTAATGTAACATCAATTAATATGTTAACGAAATAACTAGAAGTCTACATGTATCTTTTGATGTGTGAAACTGAAAAAAAATGCAAAGGTGTTATTAGTGAATTAGTGAATAAATGTACTGAGAATAGTTTGGTGATGAACTGCAGTAACACTGATATCCTGGGATCCATCACTGACCTGAGGGAACATATGATGGTGATACTCTATTTAGTGTAAAATATTAATACTAATAATAATAGTAATAATAATAATAATATAAATGATAATTAACTAGAACCAAGGCAGTCATTGACTGCAACATCCCGCAACTTACCCTGATCTACCCCATGAGTAGTACCTGACAAGTGCATGGCTTTGACCTTTCAGGGTAGGTCAAAGCTTTGATCTATGGTCTTACTCACACTGGCCTTCTCCCTCATCTTTCTATCTTATCCAGTTCCTGAGTACAAAAGTTGAAATTTGGCCTTGACCTAGTTTTCTGAATCTCATGGTCATCATCTCATCCTCATCCCCTTGCTGCCTGAGTCATGTGCTTTTTGTTTCATCTTTCTATCTGAACGGCTGTGAAGATATTTGGTGGACTAATGGACGAACACACAAACAGTGACGATGTAATACATCACCGCTTTGAAGTGGGGGCTAATAACACTAAATCACACCTAACCATCCATTAAAGATCACAGTTATGTTCAGAATGTGAGGATGAACATGGATGTTGCTCACAGAGAGGATAAAAAAGACAAGCAGCTGCC
The DNA here is from genome assembly GCF_040054535.1 of Antennarius striatus. Classification (NCBI taxonomy): domain Eukaryota; kingdom Metazoa; phylum Chordata; class Actinopteri; order Lophiiformes; family Antennariidae; genus Antennarius; species Antennarius striatus. The sequence continues at coordinate 24,224,738 of NC_090785.1, read as the reverse complement.
AACAATGTTGTTCTGCAGGTCAGCTCAGGTAGAAGCTGAAGTTCCTCTTCATTATTCCTCTTCCCTTCTCTCCTCCCCCCCAGTATACTGAATATGAAACAGCACCTTTCATTTCAATGCATTCTTAATAAATTATGAACCAGATGTAGAGTGAAAGAGGCAGAACAGCCATGTGTCCCGATTTGTAGCAAAGAATTCAGAATCTCAGATAACCTTAAATAATTCCTGTGTTGACAAGAGCAGCTTTAAAGTGTATAAAGTATATAATCAAACAGATTACACAATGACCCGCTAAAGCTAACATGATGCAAAAATACTCTTTCTTGGGATTAAAACAATCCTAGCATAGTTTTGTGTGAAGCTGATATTACATGCTTGAGGCTAAAGTTTCTTAGTGGGGTGCAGTAGTCCTCTGAAGAATTAGTCTTTTTGAGGTGGACAGAAGTCTTAGAGACCAGCTGTGATCACTGAGTGAGGCTCAGACAACTGGCCCACAGTAACTCATATGATCACGTGTTGTGTTTACAAGAGATATTATGATTTAACTACAGTAATCCCTCACATATTAGCGCTAATAGATGCCGGGCGTCACTACATTGTAGATTCTTAGTAGGTAGTCACGTGATACCGTACGCGCATTCTATTGGCTGACAGCATCCATGGTTGTGTTACGAGACTCACGTTTCCTCCTGCAACTCTTATTTAATACAAAAGTGTTTTAAACAGTCTATCAGAGTGTTGTAAAGGTAATACAGATAAAAGGTGGTTTAATGTCAGTATTGGGGGGGGGGGGTCGGTCAGAAACGTTTAAATTACCATATATAATAAGATAAATAGTCATATCAACACTGAAGGAGTAAAGACACACTGAGGTAGTCCTCTGGTCTGCACTGTACAAACACAACTAAGGTTCTACAACTCAGGTGTGAAGGATGACAGAAGTAAGTTGGGCCTGAGAAGATATCTGGATGATTCATTCTGTCCAACATCTTGATGCCCCAGAGGACACCTACAACAATCAGCCACACGCTGACTCTGAGTCCATGTCCTGGGGCAATATATCAAAAGAATGATTGTGCATTGGACGATTAAAGTTGCTGAATACAGTTGTCGATACTGTCTTGACTCGTAGAGGAGAGTCCATATGAAGAGGTGTATTTCTATTCCTGTATGTCTCCTATACATTACATGTCTGGTGCTAAGGTACCTGCATTAACGTCTATCCAGTGTTTGTAGAGGAGGTAGCAGTGTGTGGCACGTTAGCTCTGACACTCAAGCAAAGGGCAACAACCCCAAAAAATAGGAACAATCAAATTGTGAATGTCCAGATGTGAATGGTGTTCATGCTATCAGTTAGCTGCTAGCGGTGCTTCTCTGATGTGAATGCTTTCAGTTAGCTGCTAGCGGTGCTCCTCCACCTGCTGTCGTTTAATCCAGAGCGGTTCAACATGATCGCTTCAGCTTCAGCCGGTCCTCCTGTTGTGTGTTGGTCAGTGTTACACAGTGATTACACACACACACACACACACACACACACACACACACACACACACACACACACACACACACACACACACACACGCACACTTGATCTGCCCAGCTGCTGTTTAATTGATATCCTTTACTGTGGAATGAGATTCAAAAAGGAACTGAGCTGATCACCACCGCTTCCTCTGGTATCAGGCAAGGTGTGTGTCTGTGTGTGTGTGTGTGTGTGTGTGTGTGTGTGTGTGTGTGTGTGTGTGTGTGTGTGTGTGTGTGTGTGTGTGTGTGTGTGTGTGTGTGTGTGTGTTACAGAGAGGTTTATTTGACCAGTGCTCTCTTAAAAAGTTCATATAATTGTTCTCCAGGTGTTTCCCCTTTAATGCAGGAAGAAATGAACCAGATAAAGTAAAAACACTTTAAAGACTCAAACCAACACAGGACATCCCTCACTGACCCCACCTACCTCAATGGGCCATCAGTCACTGGTTTACAGTCTGTTTTACTGGTCTGGGAGGAGCAGTGGACTGAAGACAGGTGTCAGAACAGACCCAGTCTGGTTGGTGTGATTACTTTTCCCAGTGGTGTACTGGGACCACTGGCTGGACTCTGCTGGACTCTTCTGATCTACATTCATGATAGTCATGAGCCTCCAGTGTCCTCTAGGGGTTCTCCAGTGTCCTCTAGGGGTCCTCCAGTGTCCTCTAGGGGTCCTCCAGTGTCCTCTAGGGGTCCTCCAGTGTCCTCTAGGGGTCCTCTAAGGGTCCTCCAGTGTCCTCTAGGGGTCCTCTAGGGGTCCTCCTGTGTCCTCTAGGGGTCCTCCAGGGGTCCTCTAGGGGTCCTCCAGTGTCCTCTAGGGGTCCTCCAGGGTCCTCTAGGGGTCCTCCAGTGTCCTCTAGGGGTCCTCTAGGGGTCCTCCAGTGTCCTCTAGGGGTCCTCCAGGGGTCCTCTAGGGGTCCTCTATTGTCCTCTAGGGGTCCTCCAGTGTCCTCTAGGTGTCCTCCAGGGGTCCTCTAGGGGTCCTCCAGTGTCCTCTAGGGGTCCTCCAGGGGTCCTCTAGGGGTCCTCCAGTGTCCTCTAGGGGTCCTCCAGGGTCCTCTAGGGGTCCTCCAGTGTCCTCTAGGGGTCCTACAGTGTCCTCTAGGGGTCCTCCAGGGGTCCTCTAGGGGTCCTCTATTGTCCTCTAGGGGTCCTCCAGTGTCCTCTAGGTGTCCTCCAGGGGTCCTCTAGGGGTCCTCCAGTGTCCTCTAGGGGTCCTCCTGTGTCCTCTAGGGGTCCTCCAGTGTCCTCTAGGGGTCCTCCAGTGTCCTCTAGGGGTCCTCCAGTGTCCTCTAGGGGTCCTCCAGTGTCCTCTAGGGGTCCTCCAGTGTCCTCTAGGTGTCCTCCGGGGGTCCTCTAGGGGTCCTCCAGTGTCCTCTAGGGGTCCTCTAGGGGTCCTCCAGTGTCCTCTAGGGGTTCTCTAGGGGTCATCCAGGGTCCTCTAGGGGTCCTCCAGTGTCCTCTAGGGGTCCTCTAGGGGTCCTCCAGTGTCCTCTAGGGGTCCTCCAGGGGTCCTCCAGTGTATTCTAGGGGTTCTCTAGGGGTCCTCCAGGGGTCCTCCAGTGTCCTCTAGGGGTCCTACAGTGTCCTCTAGGGGTCCTCCAGTGTCCTCTAGGGGTCCTCCAGTGTCCTCTAGGGGTCCTCCAGTGTCCTCTAGGGGTCCTCCAGGTTTCCTCTCGGGGCTCGGGGTCGTGGCCCTTCTTGGGACTGACTGTAACGCTCCTCAGAGAGGGATGGAGACAGAAGTCTCTCCTCCATAGTCCTGGAGAACATCTAGAGCACGATGACTGATGGTATCAAAGCATTGGTGTACTTCACTGGGTTTTCTGTTGGGGGGGTTCACTGCTTTGAGTGATACGTTTTGTTCCTTTCTTCAGGTGTTGTGTCTCTACTGGGAAAATCACAATCCTCTTGGGGCGGTGTTGTCTAGAAATGTCTCAGTGGACACTAGTAAAACTTGATTCGTTTGAATAAAGTTTGATTGAAATGTAATGACCCAGTCTGATGAATAAGAGCTAAAAGGCTTTAACTTTATTTGGTAAGACTTTAGCGCGGCTAAAGTCGTAAACTGTCCACTAGCTAATTTCTTCGAAACAGAAAGTCTTGTTGGGGTCGTTCTTCAGGGGAGTGAGTTCATTCCTACTGACAACGAGGCAGTCAGAGGCTCCGACACCCCTTAACACCATCACGTTTGTGCCTCTGGCCTCCTGACAATGTTGGTTTTTGTTTTGTGATTACATCTCATCAGGTTTCAGAGATGTGTGCTTTTTGTTCCATCTTTCTATCTGTAACGGTTGTGAAGATATTTGGTGGACTAACGGACGAACACACGAACACTGACGATTACATCACTGCTTTGACGCGGGATGTAATAACAATTGCTCAAATCTCCAATCAATCATATCCCCAATTTCAGCTTTAAATGAGCAGATTTAATAAACTCTTAGGTCATTACAGCGCACAGAAACATTATTAGACAACCATTTTAACTCAATGTGATCATGGTTGTGCAGGTCCTGTGGATAGACACCATCCTTTGACGACACCTCTGAACTTTAGACCCTGATGCCTGAAGTCACAGTCCACAGGTTTACTCCTTTCTGCTGAGGCATGGTGATGGGCTTCAGTCAGCCGTTCATTACTTTATTATTAGATTCAGTATCATGTGCATTGATAAGTGTCATCTGATACTCATCTTAGTTTTCATTGTTCTCCTGGAGCACTAGATCTGCTGTTTGGAGGCCAGCAGCTCCGTCCTTGACTTCATGTGTGTGAGCAGACAGACATGAACTATGTCGTGTCCAGTCCCCCAGGCCCACATTAAGACAACCATGTCGTTCACACTGATAACCAATGACTGTCATTATCACATTCACAGATGATACAAGTGGTTTCATCAGCAATGACCACACCTCTCAGGATGGGGGGAGGTGTAGCAGCTGATTGGATAGAGTTGATCTCTCACTTCAGCGGAGAAAACCAAACAAACAATAGTGAAGTACTAGTGAACATCATCACAAGCTGCTGGCCCAGTAGTGGTTGTCTCACCAGGACACTTCAGAACCAATCCTTTCCAGCATTCACCCCCGGCTACAGGGCCCCCAATGGGGGCATCTTAACCTACTGTCTTCTTTACTGCTCCTCCCTGCAGAGCGGGAGCAGGAGCATCGTTAATGGCCCCCACCCCCCTCCATGAACTGGTCCCTCCTGCCATCAGAACAGCAAGAGGAGCAAAATGACTAAAGCTTCAGGAGCTGAAGCCTCAGCCTTCAGCCTTCAGCATTACTGAGACGCTGCAGGTGTTTATGCACACGAGGACAGAGACAAATACATTAAATCTTGAATTTCTGGGTTTTTTCAAATTGCTTCAGTCATTTTTGAGCATTATTAGTATTTAAAGGGTGAATGCCTGAAAGCTCGTTCACAGAAACTGCTATTTATGCACTTTTACAGAAAATACTGAACCAAAAACTGCCAAAAGTGCAGTTTTCCTTACGAGGTGCATATGGTGATTTATTTTAAATTAAAATACATTTCTCCCTATTACGCCTGAGTTTACCAGATGCTAATCCCCTGCTATATAATCAGGTTGTAACTGATACCAGTACAGTATATCAGGATCAGCATACTGGGAATCTACTGAGGCGCATTGAGGCAAAACCATTAAGGGTCATTTTAAACTACCTAACACTCATTTTCAATTCCACCCATTTTGGGGTGCTAAAGGTGGGAATGATTACTACTTCTTTTGTTTCATTAATGTGTTCCTAAAGTTCCTCTGTTCATTTTTTTCTGGGTGAACACTTCAGGAAATCAAAAACCCCAGATGGGAACACACCATACGACATGTCAAAGGTCACTGACCTTAGTTTGCAGTGTTTGGTCTCTGGTCTGGCCTTCAGTGTGTTTCTGGCTTGTGTTTGGAGGTTTTGTCGAGTTTTACTGTAGACGTCCTCCTCCCACGTGAACCTCTGGAGTATTCCTGATTGTTTTTGTTTTTTTTAATTGTGGTGTTTTTTGATTGGCCACAGCCATCGTCTTGAGCATTGCTTTCTTCCATTATTTAGTATTTTTATTTATTCTTTCTAATTTGCCTACTTTGCTGAGCGTCTCAGAGCGTTTTGTTCCTGGTGGGTGTTTACATGTGGTCAGCTGTGTTTTTCTGCTATTTAATGAGCCAGACTTTATCAGTCAGTAACAAAATAAATTCAATAAATAAAGAACATACAAGAACAACATGTAAACATATTTAGATGACCCAATAATGTTATAAGTTAGTTGTAAATGGTTGAGAATATATGATTGTGTCAATTCAGAACAGATGGTTTATGGTTTAATAGTGAATTGATATTTTAACATTTTAATGTTGTGATTAATTACTGCTGCTGTTACTGTTGAATTAAACATGTTGAGTGCTGCTGTGCTAAAGGATGGACACGGTCTCATGTGAAAGTCTAAAACCTTAATTCTCTATCAGCTGCCTTTAACAAGCTAAATGACTCTGAAGCCTGAATCTGTTTCCACCTGAACAAGACGATGATGTCGTGATTTACTGAAGAGTTTGAGGAGCCTTCCTCCAGGAAAACACAATGCAAAGCTGCACACACACACACACACACACACACACACACACACACACACACACACACACACACACACACACACACACACACACAGGGTGTGTGAAGGGCTTTTGAAGGGCGTGTGAGGGTCACAGCTGTGAGCGTTGACAGTGGATGACACGCTGATATACCGCTGCTCTAGAACCAACACACATGTTTACTAGTCTAGACCCAACACATACACACACACACATACACACACACACACACACACACACACACACACACACACACACACACACACACACACACACACACACACACACACACACACACACACACACACACACACACACACCTGGGTGACATAACGCAGAGAGACGGAGCTATTTCCTAGTCTAGACCCAACACACACACACACACACATCTTTACTAATCTAGACCCAACACACACATCTTTACTAGTCTAGACCCAACACACACTCCTTTACTAGTCTAGACCCAACACACACTCCTTTACTAGTCTAGACCCAACACACACATCTTTACTACTCTAGACCCAACACACACATCTTTACTAGTCTAGACCCAACACAAAAACTTTCCTAGTCTAGACCCAACACACACACCTTTACAAGTCTAGACCCACACACACATCTTTACTGGTCTAGAACCAACACACACAGCCTTCCTCCAGGAAAACACAATGCAAAGCTGCATACACACAAACACACACACAGGGTGTGTGAAGGGCTTTTGAAGGGCGTGTGAAGAGCATTTGAAGGACATTTGAAGGGCGTGTGAGGGTCACAGCTGTGAGCGTTGACAGTGGATGACGCGCTGATATACCGCTGCTCTAGACCCAACACACATGTTTACTAGTCTAGACCCAACACATACACACACACACACACGCACACACACACACACACACACACACACACACACACACACACACACACACACACACACACACACACACACACACACACACACACACATACACACACACAAACACAACTGGGTGACATAACGCAGAGAGACGGAGCTATTTCCTAGTCTAGACCCAACACACACATCTTTACTAATCTAGACCCGACACACACATAGATAGATAGATACTTTATTAATCCCGGAGGAAATTGCATATATCCACTGCTCAGGCATTACATAACAAATAATACTGGATAAACACCAGGAGAAAAGGAAACACTGACATCACAGGACATACCACAAGACATACATTACACTAACAGACAGACACATGCAGCACTAACAGGACTTATATACTAAACTATAACTAAAATATAAACAGTATAAAATTTAAAAATATTACAGTATTAAAATATAAACAGCATAAAATAAAATCTAAACAGTATAAAATTGAATTAAAATATGAAACAGTATAAAAAATAAATAAATTAGGGCCCCTATATATATATACAACAGTATAAAATTAAATTTAAATTAAATTAAATTAAATCCATTTTCAACCCCGTGCTGACCTCGCCACCTCCCCCCCGCTCTTCCTGAGAGAGTCATTGTACCCCCTGATGGCACGGGGCACGAAGGAGGACCTCAGCCTCTCTGTGGAGGCGCTGTGTGACAGCAGTCTGCCGCTGAAGGTGCTTCTCTGCTGGGAGAAGGTGGTGTGTAGGGGGTGCCTGGTGTTGTTCATGATGGCCTTAATTTTAGACATGGTCCTGCTCTCCAGAAGCATATCCACAGAGTCCAGGCTCAGCCCGACCACTGAGCCCGCTCTGCGGATGAGTCTGTTCAGACGGTCCATATCTCTTTTCCTGGCCCCCCCACCCCAACACACAATGGCGTATGACAGCACACTGGAGACTACGGACTGATAGAACATGAGAAGGAGCTTAGGACAGATGTTGAAGGAGGCCAGCCTCCTTAGGAAGTACATCCTGCTCTGCCCCTTCTTGTACACACAGTTGGAGTTGAGTGACCAGTCCAGTCTGCTGTCTAGCTGCAGTCCCAGGTACTGATAGTTTTCTACCACCTCCACCTCACTGCCATTGATGATCACCGGCTGTGGAGAGGGAGGTGCCCGCCGGAAATCCAGAACCATCTCCTTTGTCTTGGAGACGTTGAGCTGGAGCTGGTTCTGTTGGCACCACTCCACGAAGTCAGCCACCTATGCCCTGTACCCCCCCTCATCACCCTCCCGGATACATGCCACTATCGCGGTGTCATCGGAGTACTTCTGTATGTGGCATGTATCCGAGTTGTGCTTGAAGTCTGATGTGTAGAGGGTGAAGAGAATGGGGGATAGAACGGTCCCCTGCGGCGCCCCCGTGCTGCTGGTCACCATAGAAGACAAACAGTCCCCCATACGGACGTACTGGGGTCTGTCCGTTAGGTAGTCCGTAATCCAGCTCACGAGGTAGGGGTCCACAGCCATGGAGGTCAGTTTATCCTGCAGGAGCTGGGGCTGGATGGTGTTGAAGGCACTCGAAAAGTCGAAGAAGAGCACTCTGACGGCACAGCCCCCGGCGTCCAGGTAGGAGAGTGTGCGGTGGAGGAGGTACATGACAGCATCGTCAACCCCAACCTTGGCCTGATAAGCAAACTGGAGAGGGTCCATAGCACCCTGCACCTGTGGACGCATGAGCTCCAGGACCAGTCGCTCTAGGGTCTTCATTACGTGGGAGGTAAGAGTGACCGGTCGGTGGTCGTTGAGCTCAGTAGGGCGTCCTTTCTTGGGTACAGGGACAATGCAGGAGGTCTTCCACAGTGACGGGACCCTCCCCAGCCGCAGACTGAGGTTGAACAATTGTTGCAGGGGGTCCCCTAGTTCCGAAGCACAGGCTCGGAGGAGTCTTGGGGAGACCTTATCTGGTCCAGCCGCCTTGTAGGGACGGAGCCTCCTCAGCGTTGTCGTCACCAGGTCTGCAGTGATGATGGTCTCGGTCGTGGTGGGAGCAGGAGGTTGTGGCGAGGTTGGAAGTCCAGTGGTTGAGGTGGGGCCGTTGAGCTTCGCAGTTCTTGGAGTGGGCTCGGGAGAAGTGGCAGGGGTGGAAGGAGAGGAAGCACAGGAGGAGGGAGCATCAGTGGAGCGGTCTGTAGGGCCAGGAGAGGCCTGTAGGCCAGGAGAGGTCTGTAGGCCAGGAGAGGCCTGGGACGAGGAGCCGGGAGTGGTGGGGGAGCTGAACCGATTGAAAAAGCTGTTAAGTTCATTCGCTCGTTCAATATTCCCCTCCACAGTGCTGCGCCCTTTCCCGTGTCCGGTGATGGTTCTCATCCCATTCCAGACCTCCCGCACTTGGTTGCGCCCCAGCTGCTTCTCCAGCTACCTCCTGTACGCCTCCTTGGCCTCCCTCAGGCAGAGTCTCACTTCCTTCTGGGCCTTCCTCATCTCCTCCTCATTCTTGCTCCTGAACGCCCGCTTCTTCCTGTTCAGGACAGCCTTGACTTCCTTGGTTACCCATGGTTTGTTGTTGGGGTAACACCTGATTGTCCTGACAGGGGCCACGGTGTCCACACAGAAGTTCATGTAGTCTGTAAAACACTGAGCTGCCCCCTCAATGTCTTCCCCATGTGAGCCCACAATAACATCCCAGTCGGTGGTCTGGAAGCAGTCCCTCAGCATCTCCTCTGCTTCCGGGGACCACCTCCTGACCTGTCGTGTTGTTGCTGGCAGCCGTTTCACCAGCGGGATGTAGGTGGGCTGTAGGTACACTAGGTTATGGTCTGATTTACCTAGTGGAGGGAGGGGGGTGGCGGTGTATGCCTCCTTAGCATTAGTGTAGAACAGATCGATGGTTCTGTTCTTCCGTGTGGGACAGTCTACACACTGGACCATTGTGGGGAGAGATGAGTCCAAGGTGACGTGGTTAAAGTCACCGGTGATGATGACGAGCGCCTCCGGGTGCCGGGTCCGAAGAGCAGAGGTGGTCCCACAGATGGTCTCTCGTGCCGCCTCAGGGTCCGCACGTGGAGGGATGTAGACGGCAAGGACAATTACGTGTGAAAATTCACGCGCCAGGTAGTAGGGTCTGATGCTAACAGCTGTTAGCTCCAGATCGCGGTTACACAATGTTGATTTCACCGTCACATGTCCCGGATGGCACCATCTATCGTTGGTGTAGATGATTAATCCACCTCCTTTCTTCTTACCGGCGGTGTTCGTGTCCCGGTCCGCTCGTACGGAGGAGAAGCCGGTTAGTCGGACGTTAGCGTCCGGCACGTCGCCAGTTAGCCACGTCTCTGAGAACACCAACAAGCTGGTCTCCCGGTAGCGCTGTTCAGTCCTGCACAGCGCCGTCAGTTCGTCCAACTTGTTGGGTAGAGAGTTCACGTTCCCCATGATGACGGAGGGGACGGAGGGCTTGACTCTCCTCCGGTTAGCGGCTCTAGCCGTAAGTCTAGTCCTTTCAACGCGACCTGCTCGGCATCCGCGATATCTCCGTCGGAGCTCAGCGGGGATGAGATCGCGTGTTGCTGGGTCTCCTTTGACCCACATGGACATCAACTCCTCCCTGGAGTACACTAGCATATCACTATACATTATCTAATTTAACGTTAGAAAAATACACGCAGAAACATAGAAAAAAACGCAAAATTATGCAAACAAACTCTCTCTGAGCAGAGGAAACTGCAGCCTGCTCGCGCATGCGCAGAAGATCTTTACTAGTAACATCTTTAACATCTTTAACATCTTTAACATCTTTACTAGTCTAGACCCAACACCACATCTTTACTAGTCTAGACCCAACACACAAACTTTCCTAGTCTAGAACCAACACACACATCTTTACTGGTCTAGACCCAACACATACTCCTTTACTAGTCTAGACCCAACACACACACTTTTACTAGTCTAGACCCAACACACACTCCTTTACTAGTCTAGACCCAACACACACACACATCTTTACTGGTCTAGACCCAACACACACACCTTTACTAGTCTAGACCCAACACACAAACTTTCCTAGTTTAGACCCAACACACACATCTTTACTGGTCTAGACCCAACACACACTCCTTTACTAGTCTAGACCCAACACACACTCCTTTACTAGTCTAGACCCAACACACACACAAATCTTTACTAGTCTAGACCCGACACACTCCTTTACTAGTCTAGACCCAACACACACACCTTTACTAGTCTAGACCCAACACACACACCTTTACCAGTCTAGACCCAACACACACATCTTTCCTAGTCTAGACCTAACACACACATCTTTCCTAGTCTAGACCCAACACACACATCTTTACTAATCTAGACCCAGCACACACATCTTTACTAGTGTAGACCCAACACACACATCCTTACTAGTCTAGACCCAACACACCAACTTTCCTTGTCTAGACCCAACACACACATCTTTCCTAGTCTAGACCCAACACACACATCTTTACTAATCTAGACCCAACACACACATCTTTAGTAGTGTAGACCCAACACACACATATTTACTAGTCTAGACCCAACACACCAACTTTCCTAGTCTAGACCCAACACACACATCTTTACTAGTCTAGACCCAACACACACACACATCTTTCCTAGTCTAGACCCAACACACACATCTTTCCTAGTCTAGACCCAACACAGACATCTTTCCTAGTCTAGACCCAACACACACACCTTTCCTAGTCTAGACCCAACACACACACCTTTCCTAGTCTAGACCCAACACACACACCTTTACTAGTCTAGACCCAACACACACACCTTTATTAGTCTAGACCCAACACACACACCTTTACTAGTCTAGACCCAACATACACTCCTTTACTAGTCTAGACCCAACACACACTCCTTTACTAGTCTAGACCCAACACACACATCTTTACTGGTCTAGACCCAACACACACACCTTTAGTAGTCTAGACCCCACACACTCCTTTACTAGTCTAGACCCAACACACACACACACCTTTCCTAGTCTAGACCCAACACACACATCTTTCCTAGTCTAGACCCAACACACACACCTTTCCTAGTCTAGACCCAACACACACCTTTCCTAGTCTAGACCCAACACACACACCTTTACTAGTCTAGACCCAACACACACACCTTTACTAGTCTAGACCCAACACACACACCTTTACTAGTCTAGACCCAACACACACATCTTCACTGGTTCTGCTCAGGGAGGTGTGGTCACTGCGTTGGTCAGAAGCCTGTAGTGGAGAGCACAGAGGTGAGGATCAATAATTGATGCTGAACTCCTGAACGTGAGAGAACGTCTGTTTGATGGCTGAACGCTGTCAGACCTCTGACGTCTGTTAGCTTTGTTTCCCTCCCGTCCCTCTGCCTTTGTCCCCCCTCCACTCAGGTGACATGAGGTATGGAGACAGCTCCTGAACCTGAGGGATGAAGGGAGGCTATTTTCATAACTCAGGCTCACAGCACACACACACACACACACACACACACACACACACACACACACACACACACACACACACACACACACACACACACAGACAACTGGGTGACATAACGCAGAGAGACGGAGCTATTTGGGGGGAGAAGTGTGTCTATTTTCATCACATGGGTCTTCCAGGCAGGTATAACAAGGATGTGATGCTAACACACACACAGCATACAAAAAGATAGAACCACAAATTCATACACCCCCACCTCAGCAGCTGGGGGGGTGAGGGGGGCTCGTCTGACAGAGACACTGTCAGGTTGTTCTCACTTTCAGGAAGCAAAGCACCTGAAGTCAAAGCGACGTGACGTGAACACGATCTCTCTGCAGCGCAGGACAGAAACACGCGTCCTGTTCTCCTGCAGGTCGACCTAAAAATAAACCTCAATGCTTCTGTAGTCTCCGTGGTAACGATGGGTTTGTACTGAAATATCATATCAGATTTAATTCAGGACATTAATCCACTTCACTATTATGTCCTTGTTTATTATTTGACTCTTTATTCGTGTTTAAACAGCAACCTAACATATTTCTACATCAGATGGTTTTAATTAATTCTTCATCATTAGATTCATTTTTAATAATTATGTTGGCTCAATATTTTTACTAAATATTTTCAAAGATATTGACATTTCCAACACTGCTAACAAGCAAAAGATAATTATCAAATTAATTTGATGAACACAGTATGTATTAGCTTTGTTTTGTTCTGCTAATGTCCTTCAACATTCATCTGACAGCACTTTTGCTCTCAGGATTCAGTATGACTGTCGCAGGGAAGCGTCAGGTAGAGAAGCGCTCAGGTAATACTATCCTTTTTTCTAATGATCAGTCTGTAGTGATGATGCTCACATATTACAATGTAAAGAAATGACCTGATCATACATGGAAATAATGTCCCACTGGACAGTGGAGCTAGATAAACCATGGCCATCTGGAGGCTTTCTCTGCTGCTTCGTTGGTCTTGCAGATGCCTAACATACTGTAGGCTGTGGACATGGATCAGGCTGTAAAGCCCAGACATCCTACATCTACTGGGAGACACCGTGGTCTTCATCCAGCTGTTCAACAGTCGCTGGCCAATCCCTTGTCCGTAGCCAGCTTCCTGTCAAAGGCTTCTTCCATGGGGATCTTCCAAGAGACACTGGTTTGGTGGACTCAGACCAGTGAATGATATCCAGTCATAAGATAGTGCTCACAGTGTGTTTGGGGAATTGGAGTTGCTGCCCACAATGGCTTCAGCGTTAGCCTTTAGCACCTGACCATGCCTCCATCTGTACCTTCCCCTTGCACTGGGATTGAATGGGCTTTGGAGTACAGTGGACATACTGATGACTCCACTTTGCCCCAAATGTGAAGGTTTGATGGTCTGAGAAGTACAAGGTATGTCACTGGGATGAGAAACATGATCTAACATAACTTTGCCTTCTACAGTCCCCCCCATTAATCTCCCTCTGGATCTCCCATTGTGATCAGATCTGTAAGTCTGCCATATGGATTCCTGTGTTCATGTTTCCGTGACAGCATAGATGTGAAAGCATAGATGTCTTCCAGTTTTTATCTGGAGCCGATTGACTTGGAAAACTGGAGATATGATCGTTTACATCTGAGACAAGCGGTTCAAACGGCTCCTTACCGTCAGACGGCAGGCGCCGTGTTTCTGTCCATGTAGTCACCATCGTACAAACGGTGACGCATGTATTCACGTGATTCGAACATGTCTCGCAATTTGTGCATTTTGTCACGTGATGCAAACATGTACTGTGATTGGTGCATTTCACGTGGCGCTGTGTCTTATTTTGAAAAACTCCTTTGAAGAGAGGTACAAGTGACATAAACAGTATATAATTATAATTGTTAGAAGACTATGGTAAACTTTTTGGGGCTCAAAATCAAATCAATGAACATGTTTTTGTTTTTTATGTGGAATAAAATACAATTTGCCCATTTTTGAATTTGACTGTGTTTATTTTGCCCCAATATGTCAATATAATAATAGGGAAACAAAAAATATCTCTTCATATAGCTGAAGTTTTGTTGAAGATAAACATACCAAGCATGAGTATGTCAAATCATTTTTAATGTGGTGTATATAGAGACCAATATCAAAGGCACCAAAAACCATCAAAATAGGTCAGGACTGTAAGGGTTAACTAATATGTGTCCTCACAAATATCTGTCAATCAATAACTACATTGTTGGATAATCAAATTATACATTCTTGCCTTTTTTGTGTTTTTTTTTTTTTTAAACGTTTTACACGTTGTTGGGCCCAAATGGCCTTCTGGGTAGGAGGTTAGTTTTAGGGTTAGGATGCACATGGGTCCATTCATTTGTTCATCTGGAGGGGGTAAATGCTGCTCTGGGAGCAGCAACAGGAGCAGACTGGGGAGCAGAAACTTACAGACAAGAATCAGAAAAATCTGGAAAGACTACCAGGAACCAAACATGAGTAATGCACCAGCACCTAGCTCTCACTGAGCTGGGCTTAAAAAGCCTCAGGGTCATTGGCCCAAAACAAGTTCAGGTGTGACGATCAGTAACAGGTGTGGCGCCGTGGCTCCACCCACAAGCTTGGCTTCTCCCACCCACACACCAGCACCGCCACGCCCAACTGTGACAGGACGTGGAGGTGATTTTGTTGGAGGCGTCTGAATTTGTGATTTGATGTTCAAATCTCTCCACAAACTGTAGGTGTCCTTTATGGGAGCAGCTCGTTGCTGCATCAATGGAGCATCACTTCCACCGGCGGTAACCTAGCAACAGCTACACTAACAATGACAGCAATGTCAGCTTTGTTCCTCTCTTTAGCCTCCATAACATGAAAACTGTACATTTATTAAAAGAACAGAACAGACGTTTACAGAAGACATTTCCACCTTAAGGATCCCCCTTAAACGTCTGTGTGTGAACGTTTCTCTCCCCCATCCCCGAACTCTGATCTGATCTCCAGGAGCCGCTCATTTGTTTTCATTAGGATCAAGCACAGACAAAGTGTGTTCTGATGTGTGCTTTACTGATGGGGGGGCTCATCCCAACAGCACCATGATGAGGGGCTGGGGCAGGGGGGGCAAATGGAGGCACGGCCGTCCCTGGTGAGTGTTAACGGTGAGGTCCATGTCAGTTAACAGACCACAGAGGGAACACAGTTCATTGGTACACAGCTGGACTTCTAAGGTTTATTCTCTCTAAGGAAGGCCGTTCTAGGTTCTGGAAAAAAACAAAACTAAACACTTTATGTGTGAATAAGTATTTAAGAGAGACGACAGATGTGTATTTTATTATTTCCATGAGCAAAGTCACTGCAATGCGATTATTTATGGGTGTTGAAAATCACACCCAAGGTTACAGGAGGATAGTTAAAACACTTCATAATCTGCTGTAATCCAGGATCCCTAACACCCATCGCAGGTCTAAATAATCTAACATCAGCCTATCTGCTGCTCCAGCTGGGTCTTCATTTAAACTGATCTAAAGGAAATAAAAGAAATGAGAACCTGCAGAAACAACACATGGCACACATTTAACAGATTTCTATGTCAATTGAATATAAAAGAACAGCATTTCCCACAAGAGAGAAAATTAATGAAAAATGGCTCAAATTTCTGTTTTCATTTGCAAGTTGAATTTTATCAAGAGAAAAAAAAACATAATTTTAACCCTTCGTCATGAACAACAGGTGTGATGTTGAACTTAGACTGTTTGTGTTCCATGAATGAATAAAGACAGGACCGCTCACACATCACATGTCTGTGATGGTTCCTATTGATCCAGGTTGGTTTCATTTAGTGTGTGTGGTAAACTCCTGATGATGCTTGTTCAGTGTGCTGCCCTGCAATCTGCTGGCATCTCCTCTGGGGTGTACCCCGCCTCTCAAGGGGAGCCACCAGGAATAGACTCCAGCAGACCTGGAAGCGAAGAAGCCCTTTTAGATGAAACAATGGATGGAACCTTTCTAAGTACAGCATGAAGTAAATGAATATAGAAATAAATCACACGTGTAACTGTAGCTGAAGCCAAGCAGACGTGTTTGTCACACGACACGCCACAGCGGTCAGACATCAGCCAACCAACAGTTGTGAGCAGAAACCTGTGGCGCTGTCCTTGGAGAAGATGCATCTGTTGTTGTGGGTTCTGTTTGTTCTGACCTTCTGCTGACATCCTTGTAGAAACGTTACGCTGCGTCAGATATACTGAAGCTATTTGTTTTTGCTAACTCTGTATGGAACGGTGACCTTCATGATCGCCACCATACAGTCAGAGGATCCTGGACAGGGCTGGCTGTGGTTTCACTTCATCACACGTCCTTCAGACCGTCGTCTGAGACGTGAACACGTGTGTGGAGACACGACTGGAGACAATCCTACCGAGGATCCGAGGTGATCCTCATGGGTCACCTCTCACCATAAGAGATCAATGACTCACCAGAGCAGAAGTGACCCCTGAACACACCTCTGCACCTGTTCCCTTGTCGATGGTGGTCCTCTGCTTTGACTGGTTGAGGTGAGATAGAGAAAGAGATTGACACCAAACAGTCATGTCTTTTGACTGGACATCTCTCACCGCTGTCTCACAGACGTGTGGGACAGTGGTGAGACGCCTTTATTGTGGTGATCAGCCCTCTTTAAGGTGAAATGGAAATGAAAGACGTGTCCTTCCTGCAGGTGAGACGTGATGGATGGGACGCCTGAGCTGACGTAGAGGAACGGTTACTCTCCTGCCGTGCATGTTGGGTAAATAAATGTTCTTTCCTGATCAGACTGTCCTCTGGCTGAGGCTATCTGAGCTAAAGCTAACTGTGTTGTTCTTTCTTAATCTGAGGAAAGCTTTTAGCTGCTCACGTCTGCAGTGTGACGAGCTCCAGTCCTGATGGACTCCCTGATGACTCACCCAGCTCCTCCTCTGCTGCATCGCCCCAGGAATGTCCCCACGGCAACAGGACACACACACACACCGCTACACAAACACATACACAGACCAACATGAACACACCAGCATGAGCTGAACCCATGATGCTGTGTGTGTGTGACGTGTCCCACAGCCCAGACTCACACCTTCACGTGCAGAAAGACGGCGTGCCGGAGGTGAAGGTGGGAACATCCCAGGCCTGGACGTAAATTCAAGAGATTGTTTTACATTTTGGAGGGGTGCCACAATCCTTTTAAAAAGTCTTTAATCAGTTTTTGTTATTATGAATGTGGAAGAGCTGGATCATAGTGATAAACCACAGTGAATTATGACCTGAATCTGCAGTTCCTTGGAGTTTTATGGGGCAATTTCCTGTCTACTGGTTTTTTGTTTTGATTATAGAGTCTACAATTTTGCTGCATCAACCTCCTTTCCAGCTGCAGTAAGCTAAAAAATATAAAAGCTCCGATAAAGTCATGGTACATTACCTGATCAGCAGCAAACACAAGGTTATTAGCTAGAATTTAGCTGCTGAGCATTTAATGCTAAAGATCCACATATTTATCACACAGCTAAAGGCAGAGGAGCTGCTGCTGCTGCTCATTAGGAAGACGAGTAAATAAGGACAGTCTCCTCACAGCGTCTTCAACATGACAGGAAAACAGCATCGGAGCAGCCGGGGGTCACCTCGGTACTATCTGCTGGTCCCTCCTCCACGCTGAAGAGACGGGCACACCTTTATCTGAAGATCCAATCATGTTCCATCAGTACATCAGTGGGTAGTGACCTGAGAATGTGGCATTCCTAAATAAAAGCACAGATAAATAGCCTTAATAATTAGTCCTCACTAATTTACATACTGTTGGCCTTATTTGAGGCATCTTATAAACATGTAAATTTATGCAGATTACCTTGGAGTCAAATATCTGAGGACCACAACAAGTTCACAGTGGATTCACCATGACTGGCAAAGACATGCCAAAATGAAGTGCAAATTAATTTGTTCCTGTGGGCCGTTGTGTGATTATGGACGTCCTTCTGTGGGTTCTGATATTTTTAATGAAGGTTCCACCATGCAGCACGATTCAGCACCGTGATTATTCCCAAGCTGTGTCTTCATGCTTGTGTCATTTTGACTCAAGTTAAAGAGGAAAAAGGCCAGCTGTCGTGGTTCTGTTTGAAAATGTGCTTTTCTTGACTCTATTTTTGTTGCCCCACAGGATAGAGACGTGTCAGGTATCTGCTTCCTGCTGCCGTGCTTGGAGGCTTTCATTTCTTGTTTTCCAATGCATTTTTATTTTTACTTATTTTTTCTTATAGATGCACATATTAACCCATGTTTTGTGGACCCTGTAAAGGTGTTTTGGTACATCCTGTGGCCTCCCCTTCTATTTGAAATTACTGTCTAACCTCTGGAAATTCATAGCATTTCATGATGGCTCCAACTTGAAATAGGTTAGCAGTAATATGTATATTGATGAAATGAGATCATCTCTATTATTTTAGAAAATATTTCATTTATTGATCCATTATGTCATCACAACACAGACGTGATTGATGTGATCGATAGTGCTGCATTGCACCAGTGTGGACTGGGCTGCAGTGCAAACATGTGACCACTGGTGCTGGTTCCAGCTGTGGGCTGCAGCACTTCTGTGTTGTGTTATTTTCATGCCTTCGATGTTGTTAACTGTTACATTTCTTTTCACCCAAACGGAAAGAGCAACCCCACCTGCTCAGAATGTTAATCACAATATCCACTTATAAGTGTTTATTTTCTTTTTCTCAAAGGACCATGGAGTGTTAGAAACACAGAACAAATAGTGGAAGCAGCAAATGGAATAGTTGAAGTAGCGTAATAAACCAAGTGGCTGCATGCCGGCTTGAACCTGAGGACAGTGAAAACACTTCCTCACTGGTCACAGAGGCCACATAGACTCACAGACTCCTCTTTAGAAGAGGCACTACTGAAGAGACTGGACCAATATGTAATATTGAAATATATCAATAAGAAATAACAAAAGTACACCAGTGATAAAAGCTCACAGAAAAAACTACATTGACTCAAAACAGCCAATCCAATCTAAGGTACTCCAGTGAGACACATGAGCTCTTGACTTCAGTTACAGATAGTTGGGGTCCAGCAGATGAATCCTGGGAAAAAGGCACCAGTAAAATGGATATACTGGTGGATATGTGGATATACTGGTGCTCTCTTCTCTTCCAAACCAGCCCACATCCAAAGGTCCGATTCCAACTCAGACACCCCGTCCTGAATGAACTTAGTCACATTTTAGTCACTTGTGCTAACGTTCCGTTGAGGTCTCTGGAGCTCCCGTTTGTTATCTCGTTTTCACTCATTCACTCCACGGGGTTCACTCTTTCATCTCACCGTCACCCTCTCCTCCCTTTGGTTCACTCCTTTGAACATCACACACATTGACCTGTGTCTCCTGTATCGTTATCCTATGTAAGCCTAAGGATGATTTCACTCTCAGTCACCGACAGATTATCACTGATTATCTTAATTACAAACCCACATCCACAGGTCGGTGTTCAGGGACTGACGCAATATGTTACTCCACTACTCATTAACACAAGAGAACTTTTTTGTTTAGTAGGTCAGGAAAGACTTTTCTAGTCTGCGTGAGCCTCATGCACTGGATTGTCTGTTTCTAATGTAGTACAGCTACATTTGGAGCTTTTCCAAGAGAAATGAGATTAATGTTGAAATGAGTTTTTATTTTCATTGACAAGAATGTCAAAATGGAAACAGTCCATCTTATTGTCTCTCAAGGCCCCCACCTCTCAAACTCAACTTCCAGCCAACCCCCTCCTCAACACAGAGTTGTGTGGCAGCTGTGTCATGATGGTCTGCATGCTGGTTGTCCTTGAATCATCTTCATGAATTTTTTAGCAGCAGGCTGAATCAATTCCAGGTGTTAAATTGACCCAAAGATGCTTGTTAAACACCATGAAGCACTAGACAGTAAATTAGTGACACAATACATGGACTAAAGCTACACAGCAACATGTTATGTACATGTGATGCAGTGAGTCAGAGAGAAACAATAAACCAGTCAAGCTGGAGGGACAGACAGATTTCCGCCTGTAAAACAGTTTCTCATGTCCTTTATTTCCATGTTCTTGCTCACGGGAGACGGTTTGGTCTCTGTTGGACAGAGAAAGGTTGAAACCTGCTCTGACTGTAACGTAGACTGGAACAGAAACGCCTTGAAGGCCTCGGTCAGGTTGTCAGACGTCTCTACTGACAGCTGGAGGCGCGGCAGAAGCATCAGCTGCTGTGAAGTCAGGGTTCAACAGATGACTGAGCTGCACTGGGGGAAAGAACACTAAGCTGAGAGGTTCATCTGGACAACAACAATCAGGGGTTGGGGCTGTAGCTTCACTATTAAGACCAACATGACAATATACAGTATCAGCATCCAATAAATAAATGTTTATAACTAATTCACCAGCATTAGGGACAATCAGCCTACTGAACCGATCTGACAGAGGGGATGTGGACCATCACATGTCATGTATGACATTGTTGCTGATCCATCATCGGTCAGCTGTTACAGAGAGAGCTTGTGACAATTTAGAGGAATGGAGGAGGAGAAAGGACTTGGTTACCGAGAAGCAGACAGATTCTAAGACAGGCAGTGAGGTCACAAGATGAGCCGCCCTCCATGGAGAATGATTTTTCACTGACAGCAGGAAGTGATGTTTCCTGGTGACAAACACTGAGGGATATTTATTAACATGCCTTTGTAAGCTGGTGGTCCATGGATTTCTACTCATCACACTCAGGAGAAGCACCATTTCTAGTGTTAATGGGCGATCAGATAGACCGGGGATAACAGGTAGATGTGCATGGTGGGGGTTCCAGGAGATTAGAACGTGTAAGAGAGGAACGGTTCATTCTGCAAACAAACCATTAAAACTCTATTAACAGAGAAGCAGATTCACAGTTCATATTTATTATTGGTTTTATTGGGGATGTCAGGAGCACAGAGAAAATAATACCCGGCACTCTGCAATGGTTGACAGATTTCACCATTGATCGTGTGCACTACTGAGAACAGATGTAAGCAGAGCTCCAACGGCAACGCGGATGACTCCAGAGAAAAAGTCCGTTTAAGGGAAAGTTTTATCACAAGGATCAAAAATGCATATTTTACATCTTACTGTAGCACAGATGTGATGCTGTGCTGCAGATCCTGTAGACTAGAAATAAAGTACAAATAAATGGTGCTGTCCCTCATGGTCAAAGCGCTATATAGTGAAAAGATCATGGTACAACACAAAGATCTGCAGTGAGCTGTTACAAAGGATCTCTTTCTCTCACCCGAGTGTTACTTCACTTTCACTCATGTTGTTTGTCTCCAGGTCGGTGGAGAGTCTTTACCCCAGGTGGGGGAGTTTATGTATCTTGGGGTCTTGTTGACGAGTGAGGGAAGGATGGAACGTGAGCTTGACAGACGGATCGGTGCAGCTTCTGCAGTGATGCAGTCGCTGTAGGTCTGTGGTGGTGAAGGAAGATGAGTCATTAGACGAAGCTCTGGATTTACCGGTCAATCTACGTTCCTACTCTCACCTGTGGTCATGACCTTTGGGTCATGACTGAAAGGACAAGATCCCTGAATACAAGCGGCTGAAATGAGTTTCCTCCGTAGAGTGGGGGGGGGGGGGGGGCAACCTTAGAGATAGGGTGAGGAGCTCAGTCACCAGGGAGGAGCTCGGAGTAGAGCCACTGCTCCTCCGCCTTGAGCGGAGCCAGCTGAGGTGGCTCTGGCATCTGTTCAGGATGCCTCCTGGACGCCTCCCTGGGGAGGTGTTCCAGGCATGTCCTACCGGGAGGAGACCTGGAGGAAGACCTAGGACACACTGGAGGGACTATGTCTCTGGGCTGGCCTGGGAACGCCTCAGGCTCCCCCCAGAGGAGCTGGAGAAGGTGTCTGGGGAGAGGGAAGTATGGGCATCCCTCCTGAGACTGATGGATGGATGGATGGATGGATGGATGGATGGATGGATGGATGGATGGATGGATGGATGGATGGATGGATGGATGGTTGGATGTTTCTCTCATTTCCATGATGGGCAGGGCTTCTCAGAGTAAGACAGACATGAGGCAATAATTCTAGAATATACCCCCCCTCCCCCCCAGATGTCAAAAAATGTTAAAATGTTCCCTAATAGTGTGATAAGATATACATGAAAAAGAAACTTAAGAACTACCACGTCAGGCAAGCTTGCTCAGTATTAGTACCACAATTTCCACTGATACTGGTTGCTTTGTCTTTCCTGGGGGCTTTTAGCCCCCTGACCTATCCAGTGTTGCTGCCATGGATACATGGGCTTATTTTGTGCAATAGTAGAAAAACAGTGAATTTGACAGTGAAAACATTATTCTACCTGAGGACCAGCAGCAGGCCCATCGACAGAGAACTCGAGACAAACTCCAACATCTGTGTTCAGTCTTCAGCTGTTCTGACTGATCCACAGGCCTGGATGAGAGGGTGACTGTCTGTCTACACTCCCATCAATACCTCATGTGGCCCCTGCAGTCCTTCTTGCAATTTCAGGCTAAAGTAAGGTATTTGTAGAAATACATGTGGTGTAAAAAAAAAGTGCTAAAGAGGTAAATGATGGGATGTACTGTAGGCATTTGATTTTGAAATATGAGAAATTAAAAATTCTTTGTCTGTCACAGAAAGAGTGAAGTTCATTTCATTCACATTTGTTAAAGTAACACATACTTATAATTAATCAGTTTTAGCTACCAATGAAGTGCTTTTATTGATGCTCTAACTTTTAATCCATCATAAATTCAATTGACTATCATGTGTTATAATTTAGCCATTATTCATCTGAACAATATTGTTAGTCAGAAATCTAAAATAAATCACATGATGTCTGTTTATTCTGAAGGCGCTGGGTCTCATGTCTCTGTTTAATGTGAACTTAGAACATTTATTTATGAAGATAAGAATGTTTTCAGAGTTCATCCTTTGATCACTTTGACTGGAGCAGCACTAGTAATGGTGAACGACTTCACTGTAGCCAAGAGATGAATCAACTCTTTCAGCTCCACATGAAAGAGTCCAGAATGCAGGTTTTAATAGAGGCACAAACTGTTCAAACCTCTTTTGTGTTTCTTTAATTTTGTACAGAAAGTGTCTGAAAATTGTAGAGAGAGAGCAATATGTTAATATATATATATATATATATATATATATATATATATATATATATATATATATATATATATATATATATATATATATATATTGAGCTGATTGGGTAGGGGGTGATGTTTTTCCGCTTTTACGTAAATCCCAGTTGAGAACGTGTACTGTGATAGGTGTCCTTCTTTGACGAACACTGCATGTGGCCAATTGCATTTGGGGGGGAGGGGGCAAAAAAACAACAACAGGCAAAGCTAAAAGTAACAAGTATTCATGAGCCTTCTCAGAAAGTAACTCGAGTAAGAGTAAAAATCTTTGCCTTGGAAATGTATTCGAGTAAGAGTAATAGGTATGACAGAATTCTAGTATTTGAGTAAAGTACAAATCCTCAGAATCTTTACTTAAGTACAGTACTTAAGTACATTTACTCCGTTACTGTCCACCCCTGTATTTAGTCTTTTCTTTCCTGAATGGGATAAAGGTGAAGGCTGAAAACATAACCTATGATTTATTTTGGCTCAAATCAAAAGGGCTCCAAGTTTTGTTTTGTTCTTGTGTTTTTCTCTAACTTTACAGCCGAATCCTTTAGAACATAAAAGTTAAACTTCCAGCAGACTTCACTGAAGCGCTTGTTTTGCCAAATGCCACTCTGATGTAGCTGTATTATTTCATATGCTCTCAGTTTGTGGTGGTGAAAACATTACAGTCCCATCAGCACACACACACACACACACACACACACACACACACACACACACACACACACACACACACACACACACACACACACACACACACACACACACACACACACTTTGACACAAGTCTTTGTGGGTATTCTGCCCTTTTGGCGGTACAGAGCTGTTGCTGACTGCGTCTGGAGCCCGTTGGGTCATGGAGGAAAGGTTAAATGAAGCGTTTGATGAGATAGGTAATGACATGCTAGCATTTAGCCAACTAGCACTAGTCCTTATCTCAGCCCTGGCTATTATTCCCAGGCACGTGAAAAGGTCACTGCTCATTCTAACAGCTAAACTCATATGTCCGTCTCTGCTTTATTTCCATGAGATATTTCTCATTTCTCTCTGATTGATGCTCAAACGCAGGAAGGTGACATTTCTTCCAACTATCGGGGAAAAGAGACTGGAAACATTCTGACTGAATGTCTTGCTCAAGGACACCCAAGCATAGAGCAAGTGTGTCGGGAGAAAAGCATGGACACCATTTATCTGTGTGAAGAGTCTCTGAAGCTCTGCAGCAGGAACATTCATGGCTGTTGAAGTTTGGTGTTTTCCCTGACTGAGGGTAGTGATGGTGATCAGGCTTGACCACTACTGGTGTCCTGCTACCTTGCTAGTGCATCCAGAAAAGTCAGGACTACTACAGCACACTACATCTCAGGCTGAGGTGTAGATTTCAGACACTTGACCAATATGCTAGGGGCAGGTTTGATTGTTTGGCAAACAAGGGCTTTCAAGAGAAGTTGTGCATTATTGTAAAAGACGTGTAAAGTATATTCATCGAAGTGTCAACAACTTTAAAAGAATGTTAGATATAATAGACATGACATCACACCTCTGCATCAGGGGCTATATCAGCTGGTTGGGATGCATTATGGGTCCATGTGTGGTCAGGGTTAGGGTTACGTTAAGAATGTAAAGAAATAGATAGATAGATAGATAGATAGATAGATAGATAGATAGATAGATAGATAGATAGATAGATAGATAGATAGATAGATAGATAGATAGATAGATAGATAGATAGATAGATACTTTATTAATCCCGGAGGAAATTGTATATATCCACTGCTCAGGCATTAAATAACAAATAATACTGGATAAACACCAGGAGAAAAGGAAACACTGACATCACAGGACATACCACAAGACATACATTACACTAACAGACAGACACATGCAGCACTAACAGGACTTATATACTAAACTATAACTGAAATATAAACAGTATAAAATTTAAAAATATTACAGTATTAAAATATAAACAGTATAAAATTGAATTAAAATATAAAACAGTATAAAAAATAAATAAATAATATATATATATATATAACAGTATAAAATTAAATTTAAATTAAATTAAATTAAATCCATTTTCAACCCCGTGCTGACCTCGCCACCTCCCCCCCGCTCCTCCTGAGAGAGTCATTGTACCCCCTGATGGCACGGGGCACGAAGGAGGACCTCAGCCTCTCTGTGGAGGCGCTGTGTGACAGCAGTCTGCTGCTGAAGGTGCTTCTCTGCTGGGAGAAGGTGGTGTGTAGGGGGGGGGGTGGTGTTGTTCATGATAGATAAATAGCATGATAAATAGCAGACCTCTGCTACAGCTATCCATAGGCACATGGGAGTTGGTGGTACAAAGCAAAATCTATGAGTACCATTTACTTTTGTATATGTACTCGATCTATGTGCAGTTTTCAGTTTTTTCTCCACCATTGAATATTATGTTGGATGGCTGATGGTCAATAGTTTTGTGGGGTTATTGTTGGGCTTCATGTTCTCAAACAACTGATAGAGAAAAGTGAACAAACCTGATTTCAAGTTGTACATGTTCAATAATGAATCAGATATCACAAGTCTTCACTCACCCATCCACATCATCAGAATTAGGTGTTTGAATCATTTCCATGGCGACAGGTGTATGAAACCCAAACACCAAAGCATGCAGACTGTTTTAGAAAGAATGGGTCACTCTTTCAACTTTTGAATAGAACTGTGATTTTACCAGAAGGTGGTTAAATAGTAAATGAGGACATAATGAATGATGACTTGTTATAATCAGTCAGTCAGTCATCTTCAGATCACCACCGCAACATCCGCCGCAGGGGGTCACAGGGAGCTGGAGCCTATCCCAGCTGACACAGGGCGTGAGGTGGGGGACACTCCGGGCATGACGCCAGTGCACCGCGGAGCCACACACAAAGACATACAACCACTCACACACACACTCACTCCTACGGGCAATTTGGGACCGGTCAATCAACCTGAAGCGCATGCTTTTGGAGGTGGGAGGAAGCCGGAGAACCTGGAGAGAACCCACGCAGACACGGGGAGAGCATGTGAACTCCGCACAGAGCGGGACTTGAACCCGGGTCCGCCGTGTTGTGAGGCGACAGCGCTAACCACTGCGCCACCGAGCCGCCTTGTTATAATCATTAACCTGATAATGGCTGAAACGCAAAAGTCAAAACAACAAAAATGCAACGAGCTTCTTGTTAAACCATAAATCTGATCTTGGTGTATCAACAACAGAGCAACTAAAACCATGGCTGAGGTTCTGGAGACCTTAACGTTCGGGTCCAGTTTGACGTGATATCTGGTGATGGGGTCTATGGTCTTCTCTGTTGGGAGGTCATTGTTTGTCTGACTGTGAACCAGAAGAAAAAGTGACGAACTTAAGCATGCGTTTGGCTGTCGGGCAGCTGCTGAGTGAGATGATTGGATCTGAACACGGCAGCATCCATTCGAACTGATGGAGCTCTAGAAATCAGTGGGAGACAGATGGGACTGGACCTGCACTGAAAGCAGCACCATCCAGACCATTTTAATAACGCTGGATAATTCACCGGTGACAGGAGACACTGGTGACACTGGTGACAGTGGTGCCAGGAGACACTGGTGACACTGGTGACAGTGGTGCCAGGAGACACTGGTGACACTGGTGACAGTGGTGCCAGGAGACACTGGTGACACTGGTGACAGGAGACACTGGTGACACTGGTGATAGGAGACACTGGTGACACTGGTGACAGGAGACACTGGTGACAGGAGACACTGGTGACACTGGTGACAGGAGACACTGGTGACACTTGTGACACTGGTGACAGGAGACACTGGTGACACTGGTGATAGGAGACACTGGTGACACTGGTGACAGGAGACACTGGTGACACTGGTGACACTGGTGACACTGGTGACACTGGTGACACTGGTGACAGGAGACACTGGTGACAGGAGACACTGGTGACACTGGTGACACTGGTGACAAGAGACACTGGTGACACTGGTGACAGGAGACACTGGTGACACTGGTGACACTGGTGACAGGAGACACTGGTGACAGGAGACACTGGTGACACTGGTGACACTGGTGACACTGGTGACAAGAGACACTGGTGACACTGGTGACAGGAGACACTGGTGACACTGGTGACACTGGTGACACTGGTGACAGGAGACACTGGTGACACTGGTGACACTGGTGACAAGAGACACTGGTGACACTGGTGACACTGGTGTCATGAGACTGTCCATACGCTCTCACTGATGTTCAATCACTTGTGACATATTTTATTGCTAGACATGAGTACAAAAAGAATAGTTGCAGTATTCTATGTATCCACTTCTTGAGTTATACTTATTTGTGTTATAATTATTACCTTGCAGAATCTTGACATCTAAGCCCTTCATTTAGTGGGTTGAGTTGGATGCTGTAGTGTGTCATCTGTCTGTTTCCTAGTTCCCTTTCAAATAGATTCACAGGCAAAGGATGTCCAGACCCGACTTGTGCTTTTGTGTTATTCAACTGCAACTCTTTGTCCCTTTGTCAGACTGAATGTTTAGCGCTTCTGTTTTGGTCACCATTAGCAGGTCAGTGCAAAGTCACGTGATTGTGTTTGAGTGTCAACATCAGGAAACTATTCTAAAAGAAATACACCCAGAAAAATTTTTTTTTTCATTTTATCTTCTTGGCATGAATGTTCATTTATTTAATTGCCCAAACTACAACCTTGTATATCAGTCTTATTTTATACACAACTGCAGTAAAGTCATGAATTTAACCATCATTGTTTACTACATAATAGACAAGCTCGGACAACATGATCTAACACATTGATCTCTGTTACCATGGCAATAAATGTATTTTTTCTAACACCCCCAAAAAGGACAATGAATCAAATCTTGGTGTTTAAAACATGAGGTCAATATTGTTAAAATGAACTGATTAATATGAGTAACGTGTGAAAACAGGTCTGTTCTTTTTGTCACTCCTTTTTCTTTAACTCATTCTTTTTTCTGCCCTCCCTGATACCTGGTAATGTGTGTGTGTGTGTGTGTGTGTGTGTGTGTGTGTGTGTGTGTGTGTGTGCGTGTGTGTGTGTGTGTGTGTGTGTGTGTGTGTGTGTGTGTGTGTGTGTGTGTGTGTGTGTGTGTAATGACAAAGTATTATTTGTAATGGCACAACTATTTTTTCCCAAATAACTGTAAAAAACAAAACGTACCTTTACAGACAAACCTCGGTTTACGACCACAATTCATTCCTGAAGGCTGTTCGAACAGCGATTTGTTCGAATTCCAAATACATTTTTCCCATTACAAAATACAATAAATGGTCTTAATTCATTCCAAGATGCTAGAAAACAACCTTTTTACAACATAATATCCATCCATTTTCTGCCGCTGTATCTGCGTACTATATGTTATTTCATAATGTCATTTATATATCAAATTGTATGAAACATATCAAAGAAATGTAAAAGAAAGAAGTAAACACAAGAAAGAAAGTGTTACGTACGATCCTGTGACGCTCTAAGTTTGGGACTTCCTGTTGTACCTGGAAGTGGTTGCATGTAAATATAATGACATGCGTAATGCGCCAGTGTTCAATTGAGTGTTCAGGTGAGCGTAGCTCTGGTTCAATAAAGAAGAGAAAAACTTACTTTGGTCCGCTGATCATTCACCACGCAGATTCCGGAACGAGTTACCGTCGTCTTTTGGACAGATGTTTACGGTACCGTAACTCGTACCATAGGCAATGGAACGCAAATTAAGTGAAAAATGATTGAATACAGTGAACTAAAATAAAAAGCACATTACACTTAAAGCATAAGAACAATAAAGATAAGAGTTTTTACCTTTGTGGTGGTGAGCAGTTGGCCTACGTGAATGTTGGAGAGGGAGAGGAGGAGGAGGATGTTTCGTGTTCGTCTTCCAAATGTTCGACTTCCAAGACAAAAAAAATATGAATTTTTTGGTCGAATTCCAATTTGTTCGATGTCTAAAGCGTTCGAAAACCAAGGTAAATGAAAAGTAGATAATAGCTTCACAGTGGACTTCATTTCAGTCTAGAGAGTGACCTCCCAGTGACCTCTCAGTGACCTTGTCCTGATATGAAATGAGTGTCTGCAGCTGTAACAGGTGAGCCAGTAGCTATTTCCTCTATTTGATCATTTGACGTCGTCTGATGTTGCAGTGATCGGTGATCATTTGTTAAAAATTTAAAGATGATTTCATCTTCCATAAATAACGATGAACAGAGGTGATGGTAACTCATCCTGTCGCTCAGCAGTCGATGGTTTCTTCCATTAAAATTGAGACTTCTTTCGTCTGAATGGTTTCCCACTTATTGCCATCCAACACACACACACACACACACACACACACACACACACACACACACACACACACACACACACACACACACACACACACACACACAGAACACTATCGATCCACCTTTATTGCCTATTCACTCCCAATCCTCCCCATTCATTTCAAGGCCACTACACTCCAGATTCCCAGTGTGACAGCAGCAGCCTTGACATTTGATTAAATCCCCAATAAACACCATTTATGCGGTGGTGTGTGTGGATGTGTTGTGTGTATCATCCACAACCATCATCAGAATTCTCTTGGTGCACGCTGCTGCCCTCTAGCTCTCCAAAAACCCAGACAAATGGTAAATATAACCTT
The DNA here is from genome assembly GCF_040054535.1 of Antennarius striatus. Lineage (NCBI taxonomy): Eukaryota > Metazoa > Chordata > Actinopteri > Lophiiformes > Antennariidae > Antennarius > Antennarius striatus. Next base: position 24,194,430 of record NC_090785.1, on the reverse strand, counting down.
TAGTGACCGAGACATGCTCACACACACTCACACACATTTCCTGACACACAGAGTCAGACATATTTTTCTAAAATTGACTGCTTGAACTTTCTTCCAGTTGCTCTGCTATATTAATTCCTAGACCTGCTGGTCATGTTTAATGCATCAGACATCAGATTAGCCTGGTGGTTAGGGAGACAGTCCCATTATTAGACAGGACCAGCTTTCATCCCCTATGTATGGAAGTTTAAAAAAAAAAATGGCTGAAGTTTTAACAAACGTGGGTTCAAACTTTGAAGGATTACTCATCGACTTGCTCATCCATCATATTTCAAATTGGATATTATTCTCATACAAATGGCCCTGTTCAAAACTGTAAGTTTTCCTTGGGAAATCAATATTTATGATATGTAAAGGAGATGGCAAAATGTATGTGGTTGATTATATTATGCCAGTATGTGGTGAAAAAAGCACTGTTCTATTTCTGTACAGAATAGTGAGCTGGTCTCGTGTTAGTGATCAGCCTGGTGGAAGAATATGTTTTTCATTGACATGTAGATTTTAGTTAACATTTTAGCTAACATTAGTCTGGGCTAACGCAAACCCACTGTCACCAAACATGTTCCCTGTATTAGCAAGCTCTAAAAATCTTGGAATATTGTCAAGGCTAGAAAAAAACTGGTGGAGAACCCAAAATCATGACAGACTAGCAGGCAGGTCAAGAGTCTCTCAAGGCTTGATCAGACAGGCAGGGTCCGGCTACCGGGTAGTCAGTCCAACAGGCAGACAAATCTGACAAACGACAGGCAAACAGGGAGAATACAGACACCAGGCAGGGTCAGGTACAAAGCAGTCAAAAACCAGGCGACAGGCAGGGTTTGGCAAACAGGCAGGATCGAAACAGGGTCAAGAACAGCCAGGATACGCAGACTGGAGAGTCAGGGTGAACACTTGGCAATCTGGCAGAAGGATGAGGACTAAAATGGGTATATGAAGGCAGGAGACAGATTGGGGAGTGGCTGCAGGTGTAGGGAGGGAAGTCAGGTGAAGGGGATTAACTGATTACTAGTGAACCGAAGTAAAGCAGGATCAACTTACACCCAATGGTCCAGATGTTTGCTGATGACACCAAACTGTTCACCAGAATGCAACTGATTGCCCAGAACTACAAAATAAACTATGAAGTCTTGACAGTTGGTCATAGAAGTGGAAACTCAGATTTATGCCAGCAAATGCAAAGCGAGGCATGTTGGTATAGGAGGCCATGACAAGCAATGCATCGTGGGAACTGGTGGAAGTAAGGTAACATCACAAGAAACCACCATAGAAAAGTATTATAGTAGATAACCAGCTAACTTTCTCTGACAGTATCCAGAAAGCAGAAGAACAAGCTGCTGCTGCACGCTGGCGTGAGATGGTTTAGTCGAGGGAAAGATTTTGAGATCTCTGTCCAGAGATGAAGAAGCTTTTCCATGTAGCTGGACATGCAGAACAAAGGCAGCTAAAGGAATGATCAGTGGCTGTTAGGAAAGTCCAAGAAGCATTTAATCATTACTGATGATCATTTGAGGGTGTGCTTGAGGCTGGCTGTGAGCAGCTACTGTCCAGACTATGCATCCCTACATGATTCCATTCAGTGAAAGTCACCAGAGTACGCAGATCCTACACCTATATCAACTGTAATGTTCTGAAGCAGTTATGGACTGCACTAGTAAGGCCAATACTGGAGTAAGGAAATTCAGACAATAGAGAGCGTAAAAAAAAACTACAGCTACAAAACTGGTGCCAGAACTACAAGAAACTAAAAGTAGAAACCAAAGTCGCCTAGTACCTACAGTACTGCCGCAAAGCCAGGGGCATAGTGTACACGACAAAGACAACACAGCTGAGCTGGACTTTCATTTATTAAGAGCCCTTAGAAATGATTAGAGAGGGCCGTATTGTATTATATTGTATTATATTGTATTGTATTGTATTGTATTGTATTATATTGTACATTCTATCGTAACCAGCAATGCAGACAGTTGAGCCAAAACATCACAACCACTGTAGGCAGGATACTGATAAACTTATACTGCATACTTGATGGACCATTTTTATGATAAAAATGCAAGTAAACAGTGCAAAAGAGCACATAGGCATCAGAGCATCTCTATCAATATCCTGTTTTTAGAAACATGAATCATAATCATTATACCTGATAGATGACCTACCGCATCAAGGTCACAGAGTCTTTACAGATCTTTGAAATGCTCCCTGCCAATCCTTGATTCTTTATAGCAAATTAATCTTTCAAAAAGTTAGTAACTAATGATGGTAGGCTGCATAAATTTACTTTTTAATACATTTTTCAGACTTCTTAATCCATTGCTGTTTGATATGTATGGGAAGGCCATTAGGCAGACTGATAGGCTGGTTTGACCAGAGATGGTGATTTCATATTCTTTCACTCTCTTCATGGAGAAACATCATCACCCCCTTCTCCCATTCCCTCCCTCTCCTGTGGGCCATTTCCTGATCCTTTTTATAGACTTACGATGTCAAGCAGTGAAATATGAGCAGTCCTTCAATTAGTTGTGTCTTAGTGAGAGAAGAGTACTTCATTGATATTTTAGGACATCACACATAAATGGAAGCGTACTGTGTTACATTCTGGATACATTCCAACACATTTATAAACGGAAAATATAATTACATTTATTGTGGTCTTTAAATGTGGCATGAGTGTAGTAGAAGAAACAGCTGTAGACACTCAAAAATGAATGTGTTGCATCTTTTATTGAAGCAGATTTTATGTGAATAGTCAGTCTAGATCTGCTCTGTTGGAAAGTGTCTTCAGGTGACTTTTCTTGTTATTATCTAACTATCTGACTAACGAGACCATCCACCATCAAAACTGAAGAAGCCTCTTGGATGAGAAGAGAAACGCCTTCAAGAAACTTTCTTAAAATCCAGTGGATTGGTTTAAACAGCTTTGGTTTACCTGTGGTCATCTCCACCCAGCCTCTCATCCTGCAGTGAGCTCAGGTGAAGTTCTGTTAGGGGCTTCGTTCAGTGTAAGGGGTCAGCCTCGGTTGTCATGGGTAACCCCTGTCCCCAGCAAAAAGCTACCAAACTCTCCTTTTATGAATAGTGAATACATTGGAGTGTCTTAAAGGAAGGTAAAAAAAACAATTATTGTGCAAATGTTTAAGCTCCTTACCCCTTTACAATCTGTTGTTCTTTGGGTAGGGACTCTCTTTTCCCTGAGTCTGTCACAAGAACTCAAGGCACATACACTGTACTTATCCACTAATGCTCTTGTTTTACTAATAGAAAGTTGTATGTCCTATCAGGATAATATTTAGTTTATTGAATTCACTCTCCCAGTTTATTTCTTGAAACTCTCTGGCCATGGAAATGTAATGTGCTTTATACTGTAGTAAAAAAATAATAATGTTTTTTTATTGTTTATACAGTACAAATGTGTGAATTGTAAGCATCCATGGTCACTCTTGCCAAGGAGACTTATTTTTTGTCTTTTGTCCTGTTGGAGAGCCAATGTGATGAAGTTGTAAACTTGACTCATATTACATTGTTTGAATACATTTTACTCCAGTAACACACCTGAGAGTCAGTTTAGGGATCCTCATAATCAGTCGTCATGCATCAGGTAACAATTTGAATTTGATCCATCATCTACAATCCACCATCTGCCAGTATATCAACTATCAGCTCTTCTGATTGTGAAATGTAAAACTATCAATATGTTGTATTACAACAGACCATTGTGGTGCGTTGAAGGTCTATGATGTGCTATATATCAGTACAACCTGACAAAGATACCAACATGAGCAGACTCAACCTGAGATGTAAGACCTAAACCATTCAAATAAAAAAGTATGTACTAGACTAAAGTATTACTTTTGTATGTGTGTTAGGATAATCAACAATCAATACTGGTTACAGTGACTACAAAATGATATTATTGTACAGAATACAACTCTTAGACCACTCTTACTACAGTCCATTTTGTTAGAACATAGTACTTAACTAAACACTGGACATCGGACTACTGCTGGTGGTTCAGGAATCTTTCAAAAAGAATAAAAAACAATGTTGATTGCTTCTTTTCCTTTTCATAATGACTCTTCTTGTGTCAGTAACTGTAAAAAAGCATTTATCGTCAATCTTTCTTTATACTATTTGCTCCATTCCCTAACTGACACTTGCAGCCTGATCTCTGAGCTTTTTCCTTGTATGTCACTGCTCATCTGCTCACCCCTGAGCCTGTTGCTCTCAACTTAAAGGCCAAAATATTTGCCGGGATGATACAGAAGCAGAGTGATGTGCACCTTATTCCCCACAGCGTACTTAATGGCATCGGCATGAAGCTGAGGGTAAGAGAGAGGAGGAAAGGAAGGGAAACATGACAGAATTAACACAGTCTAAGGGAAACAGAGGCAGTGTTGTGTCAGAGCCCTTGGAGGGTACACAAACTGTATCTCATACCTCAGCACAGGTAACAGAGGAATCTACCTCCTCACAACCCCTGCAGGATGAAACAGCATTAACTGTTAGGCTTTGAAGTGAAGCATGGGAAGAGGAAAAGGAGAAAAAATAATGCAACTTGGTCATTACTGAGAAGTCACACACGGTGCTTTAGAGCAATGGTGCATACACTCCAGTCATGGTTCTGAGCCAGCCAAACAATAATGCAAAGTTTGTGATTATTGTGAGAATGAGACACAAAGAAAACTCCTTGATGCTTTCACAGTAGAAATATGTCTGCTGGGAGTGTGTATTCTAGTCTGATGTCTCTAGTCTGAAGTCTCAAGACTGGCTCATAGACACACAAAATGATTCTTTTGCAATGCAAATATTTTCTGTGTGTGTGTGTGTGTGTGTGTGTGTGTGTGTGTGTGTGTGTGTCTGTGTGTGTGTGTGTGTGTGTGTGTGTCTGTGTGTGAGATAATGCAGGCGGAGACAGATGGCCTCGTATCCATGGACATTTCTTTTTAATTTTATTTATTCAGTTTATTTTCTTCTTTCATGCTATTACAACAGATTTTACACTAATCAGTGTTGAGACATCAGCAACAGACATGAACGGCCACCAGAAACGCTGCTGGAGGGCGGCGACCTGAGGAACACCATGATGGTTGGTTAACTGTGAGTCCAGGCCCCACTAGAGGATCCGTGATCTGACAGGTTCTGGGACAAACAGGCAATGTGGTGGACAGTCCCCAGGGACCTGATGGTGCCTGTGGGCCTCCTTGACCACTTGTTCAGTCTCCCACCTGGCCGACCCCGCCACGCAGGAAGAATGGGTGAAATGACAGGAGAGCACATCAGGTTTAACGTAACAAGATGTGGGTCAATAAGTCCAAGAGTAGGGAATCTGATCAGTAATAGAGCCACTGAGCCTGTTGGCAGGGCCAAGATTATCTTTACCTTCTCCACCACAAATCCCAGAAAATTCACAAAAGAAGCATGAAATACACTTTTTTTTGGGGGGTGGGGGGTTAGCATACGATTTGTTTTCCAGGAGGTGATGCAAGGCTAACCTCATGCATAACCAAGTACTCAAAATGTCTCAAGTAAGGTGTTGAAAGCAGTTTTGTTCCCTTCCCTGACTCTAAGAAGGTGAAGCATTCCGGAGGTCTAACTGAGAAAACGCTGGCTTGATGGAGAGGCCCAGCAACGGCTATTTGTTTTTAAACCCCTCACCGCCCTGAGTGTGTTTTGGCCATTTTTTGGCACCTTTAATTTAAGTTCTATGAAAAAATGGTTAACATACCCACGCTTGGTATTTTTTTCTTCAACAGATATTGGACCAAAATATACACAAACAATCACATTCCAATTGAAAAAAAATATTGAAAAAAATATTGAAAAAAATCAACATCATTGATGTCAGAAACATGGACTAATGAACAAAACAAACAGGAATTTGTGATAACATTAACTTTGAGACTTTTAAAGAGCATGTTGATGTCTTTTGACAATACAATACCATGTGAAACTGTTAACGTGTAACAAACTGGTTAATTCCTGTATGAACACTGTCTGCTGAGGGAGGTGAATATGATCGTTACATTCTTGTGGAGAACACTGGTAAGGTCAACTTCCTGTTTGACTATCCATGATGTTAACAAACCTTGTGCTCCTAGGAAGAATGCAAACATGGTTATATTCTAGGGTAAAGGCTAATATCTGGAAGTGGATAAGGGAATTAACGTCTGTTAGAATTCAATGTATGAGCTGGTTGAAGACTTTTAATGTCTGAGTGTGTTGATTACATATTCTAATGAGAGAGATGTTTTGTTGATAATTTAGGGGACGGGAATCTTACAAGCCAATGGCTTCTACCCGTTAACCCTGTTTTTTTGTTTTCAGATGTTGCTGATGATGTTTCAACACTGATGAAAGTGAAATATGTTGTAAGAACATGTCTGTAAAGAAGAAAAATGAACTGAATAAATAAAAAAAATGTATATTTATTGCAATACAAACCACAAACATTCTCACTGAACTGTTTTGAGAGTTAAAAACTACAGCACAGATATACAGTGATACCTCTACTTACAAATGTCTCTACTTACAAAATTTTCTACTTACGAAATTTCTCAGCAGGAAAATACTGTATTACCTCTAGTTACGAAAGAAATTTTGACTTACGAAAGGTACAAATACAGTATGTACTAATACTCGCAGATCCCACAGGTTCTGAACGCAACATTCTCATAGCTGCTCTGCCATTGGCTATTACGTAGTATCTTCCTGGCATCCCATTGGCTAAGAGGGACCTCTGTGTGTAGCTAGATAGGTGTCTATGCAGTGTCCTCGTCATTCGACCCTCGACCCATGAGGTGTTCTGATTTTTACATAAATATATTAACTTTTAGAGTATTTACTATGGACCCCAAGAAAGTGACAGAGAAAACAAAGCAAGAGATGATAGAAAAGCCTGAAAAAGGGATGTGTTTGGTTGATCTCACCAAAGAATATGGCCGTAATGCATCTGCAATCACCACGTTATTAAAACTAAAGGAAGTTCAAGGAGTTTAAGGCGTCGCGTGGGTGGTTGGAGAAGTTCAGAAGGAGGACTGGAATTCACTCTGTTGTTCATGGGGGGGCAAGAGGGCATGAACCAAAGAGGGCAAAAAAAAAAATGAGGACAGCAGTAAAAAAGGTAAATGACCATCATTTTTATTCTTTATTCTTTGTTTTTTACATTATGCACAACTCTCATTTATTGTGTAATAATCTAATTGTAACATGTATTTGTTACATGTGTTGATGCATTTTTATGCTTTATAAAACATTTATGCCTGAATTTTGGGGGGCTTGGAATGGATTTGGTCATTTGCATGGAAAACACGTCTCTACTTACTAAATTTTCTACTTACGTAATTTCTTCCGGAACCAATTAATTTTGTAAGTAGAGGTACCACTGTATTACAAATATGTGACTGTAAAATTTAACTAAAGTAATAACATATTCATTCGTTCATTCATCGTCTGAACTACTTTATCCACCACATCGAGTCACAGGGAGCTGAAGCCTATCCCAGCTGGCTTAAGGCGTGAGGCGGGGAAAACTCCAGGCGCGACGCCAGCGCGTCGCGGAGCCATACAAAGACAGACAACCATGCACGCTCACACCCACACACTATGGGCGATTTGGAACTGTCAATTAACCTGAAGCATGGGTCTAGAAGTGGGAGGAAGCTGGAGAACCTGGAGAGAAGCCACGCAGACACGGGGAGAACATGCAAACTCCACACAGAGCGGGAGTCAAACCCGGAACTGCCTTGCTGTTCAGAGGATGTACTGTTGAGCTGGTGGGTGTCCTGACGGACTTATTCAACCTGTCCTTGGCTCCTGCTGTTGTCCCAACCTGCTTTATCCACCTCCATCATCCCAGCACCTAAGCATTCTACTCTGACGTACCTCAACGACTACCATCCAGTGGTGCTCACCCCATCGTCACCAAGTGCTTAGAGCACACCTCAAATCCTGTCTGCCCCCACCAACCCCCCACCCTGGACTCCCACCAATTCGCCCTCCCCAAGAACAGGATTTAAGAAGATGCAGCGTCCATAGTGATGCTCTCTGTCCACTCACACCTGGACAATAAGAACACACATGCCAGGATGCTGTTGGCTGACTTCAGTTCAGCATTGAAGGTACTAACCAATCACAGATCTGGGCATCAGAGTTCCTGCCTGCTACTGGTTCCTGGACTTTCTGACCACCAGGCCCCAACATGTTGTGTTGACCCCCACTGCTACTCCACTCTCACCAGAAACACTGGTGTAGGCTGAGTGTTGGCTCCGTTCCTCTACCACCAGCAAACCTGAATGTGACTCCAAAGCCTTTGTCAAGTTTGTGGACGACACCATGGTGATTGGCCTCATCAAGAACAGCAATGAGTCAGCCAACAGGGAGGAGGTGGATCACCTGACCGTGTGGTGTAACAACAATGACCTGCTGCTCAAAGCATCCAAAGCAAAAAACCTCATTGTGGACTTCAGGAGGAATGCTGTCACCCATCCACCCGTCCACATCAATGGCGTGACAGTGAAGTGTGTAAACAGCTTCAAGTCCCTCCATATTTCACAAGACCTCATCTGGGTGACTAACTGCTCCACCCTGGTCAAGAAAACTCACCAGTGCCTCTTCTTCTGGAGGACTTTGAAGAAAAAACATCTCTCTTCAGACATCCTGGTGAACTTCTACCGCTGCACCATTGAGAACATCCTAACCAACTGTGTTATAGTCTGGTACAGAACTGATCCATCTTGAATCAGAAGGCGATACCACACTTCATGCCACTGAGGACTTCTACAGGAAGCTTTGACTCTGGAGAACATCAAACATCAATGTAGACTCCTGCCACCCAGCACACACTGTTCGCCCTCCTGCCCGCTCACAGCTGTCTTCCTGCTGACCTGTGGTCCCTGCCACCCCCATGCCCTCTTATTCACCCTTAATGCCACTTCATCTATTATCCAAACTGCCCTCTGCCAAACATACTGCTGAGTTTTGTTTTGTTTTTTAATTTTATATACTGTTATAATCCCCGAAGGGAAATTAAGAATGCACCCTCTAGTTTTTTGTTAGTCTTATCAGTAACATGCATATTAGTGTGTACAGGCCCCTGTAATTCACACAACCACACACAAGGGGGCCTGTAGGCATGCAAGGGAGGTATATGGCGGGCAGCCCCTTTTTTCTGGAGCGCCCAAATGAGCAGCTTGTGAGGGGGCGCCTTGCTCAAGGGCGCCTCGCTCAAGGGCGCCTCGGCAGTGCTCCGGAGGTGAGCTGACAGTGGGAGGTGTCAGCTCACCTCCGGGTGTCATTTTTTGCGCAGGAGCGGGAATCGAACCGCCGATCACAGAACATTGGACGACCCACTCTGCCGCCCGCCTTTACCACTGAGCCACTGCCGCTCCGCCCGAGTTAATGGTCCTTTGTGTTTTTTTGTTTGCAAGGGCTTTCTTCTGATATTGGGCCTGATTGCAGGTTACAGCTTTATGCTCAAATTCTAGTCTTTTGAAATTTATGTATACCATTTCCAGTTTGTCTTCAGATTTTAATTCCAAGACAATTGGACGGACTGAGTGTGCAAACCAGAAGTTAGGGGTGGCTCTTAGATGTATGATGTTGTGGGACCCTGTTTCATTGGCAAGACTCCTCCCTTGGTAGAAAATACCCTTAACTCCCTTCTACCTCTACCACTATCCTCCATTCAAGTTTTCATACACTGTTGCAAGAAGATCTGGTCTCAAGCCAGGACTCAGGTCTTGCATTCTTCAGATATCTGGTGATGATCTACTACAACAGCCCACAAAGTGTGCCAGAGAGTATTGCTCTCCATATGCAATCAACCTCTAAGTACTTACGCAGCAAGCTGGATCCTAGATTCATTTGACAGTTCTCCATCTCAAAGGTAATAAACTCTTGTTGTGTCACACTTTCCTTGCCTGTGGCTATGCATCAAATTAAACTGATGTTCCTTGTCTCTGAAGGAACCCTCTTGTCTGTAAACACCTAGTCCCAATGCTCCGTCTACTTTTTGCCTCTGGATGTTTTGCCTGTGTCCTATCTGTACCTTTGCAAGCTACTAAAATAAATACAATTCAGAAATAAAATAAGGCTGAGTCTCAAACAGTCACATAAGCAGAAAATGAATATAAAGCTGACTCAATACAGCAAATCAAAATGAACAGTAAAACATGTCTCTGAATAAGGAAACTAAATAGTAAGATGCTCACTGGCTTTTCCTTTAAAGGGTGAGATAACGTTCAACTTGTGTCCTTCACATGTTTTACATTTAAATGATACGTTAGTCTGGAGCTGCTTCAGTGATGTGAAGATTCTCCTTTACCAAAGGTACAAATAATAATAATAATAATAATGGATTAGATTTATATAACGCTTTTCTGGACACTCAAAGACTCTTTCCATCAGATCCATTATTCATCCACTGCTCCTTCATACCTGGTGGTGGTAACTACGTGTGTAGCCACAGCTGCCCTGGGGCAGACTGACGGAGGGTCTACGGGGCAGAATCACTGCGCTTTTGTTGAAAGTCCGTCTTTGTTGTTTTTAGAAATAAACCTACCTCCCAAAGGTCCCAGTGGTCTTGCCTCGCTCTCCTGTGTCGCGTCCATCTCTGTTGTCAGTCACTCTGCTTCTGACTAGAGGGGCAGGTAGGAAGTGACGTCACTTCAGCCTACGGGTCCCTCAATGGGACAATTTTAAAATGCTTGCGCATTGACTTGCCACTCATGATTAATTGCATTAATTTTTATAGCGCATTAATTTGCAGCGTAATTAATTACAGTATTTTCCGCACTATAAGGCGCACCTAAAATCTTATAATTTTCTCATAATCCCGTAGTGTGCCTTGTAATCTGATGCGCCTTGTATATGGATTAATATTAATATCAGTATTGGTTAAAAACAAGATCGCTAAAAAAAAGCCGGCAGTCATGCTGCACTATGTCACCAGGGGGCGCCCTCAGACAGTATTCAGGCCGTACTACGCCCCCTAACAACGGTAGTCAAGGGGCGTCGCCGAAGTGCCGACTCTCACTCCTGCTGTCTGACGTCAGAGCAGCCTGCAGAGAAGAACACCGGTGACCGGCTACGACAACGTAGAAAAACATTGGGAATTTTCAACGATTCTATCAATTAAGTTTGACCGACTGACTGATCTCAGTATTTCACAACTACTGTGGCGCCGGAAATAACCACTTTAAAGTTAATTGGTCTAAAAAATGCTATTGTCGAGTGTCAGTACTGGATTCTAGTGACGGTCAAGTGACAACAGTACCTGGTGTGCTGCATTGATTTACAAATGTAGTTGATAGCTCTGGGGGGGCGGAGGGGCGCATTCAGGTTGTGTATTCTGTCTGCAGCGACGTGCGGTGAGATTCACGGCGATGAGACACCGACGTTAAAGTCAGTTCTAGGAGTAAAACAGCGTCACGTTTGACAGTAAATTATCAGCCTGACATTAAAAACTAGTAAAGAATTATTTAGACAGCAAATAGCTGCACCTCACCTCCGACTGGACTACCGATCGATTGAAACAATATTTAATAAACAAAGACGAATGTTGCTGCTTCAAAGTTCAGATCAGGAAATAATCCTCTCTGTTGGCACTGACTGCACTCGTAATGAATTTAACCAGTTTATAATGTCAGGTTTTTTAATATGCGTGTTGACTTCTTTCTAAGATGGTAAAGTGATCAAGTGATCGGGTTTCCTTGATGAGGCTCAGAATGGCCTCATTGAAATAACAACAGGGCCGTTCACAGCTGACTAAAGGTACTCATAGTCATGAATGCTCTAGCTAGTGGACGGATAGCGCAACTACAGCCACTAGTTTTTTAAATATGTTTTAATTTATTATATGTGCCTTATAATCCGGTGCGCCTTATATATGAAATAAATTATAAAATAAACAATTCATTAAAGGTACGTCTTATAATCCAGTGCGCCTTATAGTGCAGAGAATACTGTAATCTAATTAACGCGTTAAAGTGACACCCCTAATATATATACATATATACAGTGGTACCTCTACTTACAAAATTAATTGATTCCGGAAGTAAAAAATTACGTAAATACAGACATGTTTTCCATGCAAATGCCCTAATCCGTTCTAAGCCCACAAAAATTCAGACATAAATGTTTTATGAAGCATAAAAATGCATCAAAACATGTAACAAATACATGTTACAATTAGATTATTACACAATAAATGAGAGTTTTGCATAACATAAAAATAAAGAATAGAGTAAAGAACAATAATGACGGTCATTTACCTTTTAACTGCTGTATATATATATATATATATATATATATATACTGTATATACACACACACAATCTCGGGATTGCACATCAATGATTGTGACTCCACCTCATCGCCGATTTTTAGTAGACAGTCATGTGATACCGTACGCACATTCTATTGGCTGACGGCATGCGGAAGTGCATTACGTTCCGTGAGTCTCAGACTTCCGTGAGACACCAAAGTGCTTTAAACAGTCTATCAGAGTGTTTTAAAGGTAATACAGATAGAAGGTGGTTTAATATCAATATGGGGAGGGTTCAGAAACATTTAAATTACCGTGAATAATAAGATAAATAGATTGCAATCTCAATAGTGGATTCTTCAATCGTGTGTGGTTCCTGGAACGCATTAACCACAAAGAACGTGGGCACTCTGTATATAGAGATCAAGGGCGGTGGTGGTAGATGTGGCAATTCCAGCTGAGGCCAACATCACGAAGAAGAAACACAAAAATATTGGAGGTATCAGGGGTTGAAAGAACAACTGGAACATCAAAGTTAACCTGGTCCCTGTGGTAGGAGGAGCACTTGGGTCAGTGACCCCCAAACTGGAAGAGTGGCTCCAGCAGATTCCTGGAACAACATCTGAAGCCTCAGTCCACACATACTGTATATGTGTGTGTGTGTGTGTGTGTGTGTGTGTGTGTGTGTGTGTGTGTGTGTGTGCGTGTGTGCGTGTGTGTGTGTGTGTGTGTGTGTTTATACAACATGAGTTAAAACCTGATTTAAAAAAAATTAAAATTAAATTTAAACATTGGTGTAGTTCAGTCCATAGACATGTCACTACTGCACTGAGTTAATGAAGCAGTAGTTTATGTCAAACCTAAGTCATCACTGAAGAAGGAAACTCAACAAATCTCCTCCACTCCTGCTGGCATCTTTCATTAGCTCAAGTTACGGAATGTCAAAGGTAAATACACTTTATAAAACCAGTTTATTTTATTATTAGTTCATTTACATTTATCAGATATTATGTTTCCATACAAAGTTTGCTATTTATGCCGAAATAAAAAAATGATGGGTTTATTTAGGGGCTGGAATGAATGTCATTTTAATGAATTGCTACAGGGAACATTGATTTGTTATACGAGTAAACTCTAAACTCGGTCTTCAAAAGAAATTGAACTCATAAGTCAAGGTAGCACCGCACTGAGAAAGGCCAAGGGAATAATGCCTTCTCCACCTACACCTTCATTACTCAGGTTAATAGTGGTTCTGTGTATTCATGCTGCTCAAACTTGAACTACATTCAAAATTTTGACAAATCAATTCACCAACAGCAGTTCAGTCTTCTCAAAACAGTCTTCTCAAAGTACAAAGTAATCAGAAGCTAATTTAGTCCAGAAAATGATTTATTTTTTATTTCTTTCATATTAGAAAAGTAAACTAAGGATGGAGTAAATTAGATCTATCATAAAGGCAACACATCTTAGGATATTATGTCATCATCTTACCTATTTTTATACTATATTTTCAGTTTCTTGTAGAGAATCTAAGATGAGGTAGAACACCACCGGAAAGTCACATCTTTGATTGTCGTTAGAATGAGACTGCCTGCCTTATCTGTCAGAACAATTGAAAAAACGGCAAAACAGAGACACCATGCCCAAACCAACCAACGTTCTGATGAAGAGATACAGTGGTACCTCTACTTACGAAATTCATTGGTTCTGGAAGAAATTTTGTAAGTAGAAAATTACGTAAATTGAGACACGTTTTCCATGCAAATGTCCTAATCCGTTCCAAGCCCAAAGAAATGCAGACATAAATGTTTTATAAAGCATAAAAATGCATCAAAACATGTAACAAATACATGTTACAATTAGATTATTACACAATAAGTGAGAGTTGTGCATAACGTAAAAAACAAAGAATAGAGTAAAGACTAATAATGACGTCATTTACATTTAAATGGACTAAATGTAGTTTAATCTCTATGGACCCCTGGTGGAACTGTGGTACATCTCAGGGTCCACTGTCATCCTTAAATGCACACAGATAAAGGTGCTGTCCATTCATTATATAATTTTTATAATTTACATTGGAATATATATAGATTTAGAACAGACATGATAAAATGATCCCATTAGTCTCTCAAAGGGTTGCTATGGTGTTTACATTAATTTGTCTCATGATTGGAACTGTTACCATCCTGTATTTTTGGTTCATCCAGTTATCAATAACTTATTTTTCCCATCCTTGAATGTTAATACAGTGAAGTATTCTGACCCAGAAAATGAATATTTTAGACCTTATTTTTCTATTTTTGTCAGCATGACTCATTATTTCACTGGGTTTGTTTGCACACTGTCCCGTCATCCAGTGGACGTCTCTGGTGGGAAATGCTTCAACCGCTTCTTGTGTCTCTTCCTGCTTTCTCTGCAGTCTTCTTAAAGACTATTTTCCTCATGTCCCATCTTTTTTCAGACTATTGTCCTTTCCCCAAAATTTCTTTACGGTATTTTAAATTCATTTTTACCCTCCCAACCACATCTATATGTATGTGTTCTTGCTCAGCCAGTTTTCCTTTGTGCCACAAGTGTTCCCGACTCCCCCTGTGCTGGTGTAGTTGTGTTTGTCTTACCCTGACCTTCATCCTTCAGTTCACCTCAGTTCTTCCTCTCAGACTGTGTTCCATGTTGTGTGTATTACATAATCTAACTCTAAACCTGGATTCAGTCTTATGTTCTTAATGTTTATGCATCATGAGAACTCAACAGACATGAACCACTCAAAAGACACCTTCATACCTACCAACCCTCTAAATGAAGCTCGGACAACATGATCTAACACATTGATCTCTGTTACCATGGCAATAAATGTATTTTTTCTAACACCCCAAAAAAGGACAATGAATTAAATCTTGGTCTTTTAAACATGAGGTAAATATTGTTCAAATGAACTGATTAATATGAGTAACGTGTGAAAACAGGTCTGTTCTTTTTGTCACTCCTTTTTCTGTAACTCATTCTTTTTTCTGCCCTCCCTGATACCTGGTAATGTGTGTGTGTGTGTGTGTGTGTGTGTGTGTGTGTGTGTGTGTGTGTGTGTGTGTGTGTGTGTGTGTGTGTGTGTGTGTGTGTGTGTGTGTGTGTGTGCTCTCCACACTTAACGATCAGTTTATTGATTGTACAGAACAGTAATGGAAAGGTGTGTGTCTGAGGTCATTATCTGAATTTCACTTTTCAACACACATGTAGACACAGAGACAGAGACGGGGGTACGATCAAATATTTTCCCATCATGCTCGTGGGGGGAGCCAGTGTTTCATACATTATGCCTATATAAAAATGTTAATGAGGCTGCAGGAAGAAGAAAGAGCACATTCCTGCCAAGTGAAATAAATTTGTTCCAGGCATCCATTTGGAGCCTGTGTGTATGACTTATTCATGTTTGGGGGGATTTCATGTAGATGTACTACTTTTTAATTCATTGTGATGAATAGTACAGAAATAAAGGCAGGGTTTTCCAATTAGATTGGCCTTTTCATCATCCCTCATCTCTCATAATCACATCTCTCTGCCATCGTCTTTACTCCTGCTCTTCATTTTTCATTCCTTCTGTTTCTGTTTCTTTTTTCTTGGAGTGTCTTTTTCTAAATTGTACCATCACCTTCCATATCTTCTAAAACCCCTTTATGTCCATCTCTGGCAAACCCTAAAGGCCATTTTTGTCCATTTCATGCCTTTATGTGTCAGTCTCCCCTCATTTTACCACTTCACCCTCAGTCAGTGTCTCAGGATCCTATTTTCTTTATTCTCTCTATCAATGTCACACACACACACACACACACACACACACACACACACACACACACACACACACACACACACACACACACACACACACACACACACACACACACACACACACACACACACACATACACACACACACGTTACAGAAGAACTGTCTGCCCTTTCACGTTTAGGCCAATATGACACCTATCACATAAAACCTGCAATATGTGTGTGTGTGTGTGTGTGTGTGTGTGTGTGTGTGTGTGTGTGTGTGTGTGTGTGTGTGTGTGTGTCAGCATTAGTAAGCACCAAGCCTCCTTTCCCTCCGCTGCTACTCACTTATATAAATGAAAGAACATTAATCAGGGGGGGGTGATGTGAGGCATCAGGCCAGCAGCTCCATCTCCTCTCCTGGTAAAGGAGTGACAGTGTGTGGGGGGGTGAAGTGAGTTAAACCCAGTCATGAGGACAGCAACAGAGGAGGAGACAGGGGGGACGTCTTCCTCCATCCTCACCCTTTGAACATCCATGACTGAATGATAACAGTGACCAAATGATGAGAACGAATCTAAAGAATAACCTAATCTCTGAGTTCTATACCTTTAAATATATATCCCATATATATATATATATATATATATATATATATATATATATATATATATATACTGTATATATATTAGGGCTGTCACTTTAACGCGTTAATTAGATTAATTAATTACGCTGCAAATTAACGTGCTATTAAAATTAATGCAATTAATCATGAGTGGCAAGTCAATGCGCAAGCATTTTAAATTTGTCCCACTGAGGGACCCGTAGGCTGCAGTGACGTCACTTCCTACCTGCCCCACTAGTCAGAAGCAGAGTGACTGACAACAGAGATGGACGCGACACAGGAGAGTGAGGCAAGACCACTGGACCTTTGGGAGGAACGTTTATTTCTAAAAAGAGCAAAGACGGACTATCAGCAAAAAAACAGTTATTTGTACTTTTTGTAAAACAGAATCTTCGTATCACTGAAGCAGCTCCAGACTAACGTATCATTTAAATGTAAAACATGTGAAGGACACAGAGTTGAACGTTATCTCACCCTTTAAAGGAAAAGCCTGTTGACATCTTACTATTTAGTTTACTTATTCAGAGACATGTTCTACTATTCATGGTGAATTGCTGTATTGAGTCAGGCCTAGTATTCATTTTGATTGAGAGTCTGCTTATGTGCCTGTTTGAGACTCAGCCTTATTTTATTTCTGAATTGTATTTATTTTATTTAACTGTATTTGATATGGAGGCGTAGTCGTGGTGAGGAGGGGTTACAGTTTGGTGGCCTGAGGATTGCATCATTGCTTTTTGCAGATGATGTGGTCCTGTTTGCGTCATCAGCCTGTGACCTGCAGCGCTCACTGGTCCGGTTTGCAGCTGAGTGTGAAGCGGTGGGGATGAGGATCAGCACCTCCAAATCTGAGGCCATGGTCCTCAGCAGGAAACCGGTGGAATGCCTTCTCCAAGTGGGGAATGAGGTCCTTCCACAAGTGAAGGAGTTTAAGTATCTTGGGGTCCTGTTCATGAGTGAGGGAACAATGGAACGTGAGATTGGACGGAGAATTGGGGCAGCAGGAGCGGTATTGCAGTCGCTTTACCGCACTGTTGTCACAAAGAGGGAGCTAAGCCGAGAGGCAAAGCTCTCCATCTACCATTCAATCTTCGTTCCTACCCTCACCTATGGTCATGAGCGATGGGTCATGACCGAAAGAACGAGATTGCGGATACAAGCGGCTGAAATGGTCTTTGTCAGGCGGATAGCTGGTGTCTCCCTTAGAGATAGGGTTAGAGATAAGGTGAGAAACACTGCTGTTCGCGAGGGGCTCAGAGTAGAGCCGCTGCTCCTTCACATGGAAAGGAGTCAGTTGAGGTGGTTTGGGCATCTGGTGCGGATGCCTCTGGGACGCCTCCCTAGGGAGGTGTTTTCTGGCACATCCAGCTGGGAGGAGACCTCGGGGCAGACCCAGGACCAGGTGGAGGCATTATATCTCAACACTGGCCAGGGAACGCCTTGGGATCCCCCAGTCAGAGCTGGTGGATGTGGGGGGAAAGGGAAGTTTGGGGCTCCCTGTTGAAGCTACTGCCCCCGCGACTCGACTACGGATAAGTGGTGGAAGATGGATGGATGTATTTGTATTACATTTTTCAGAAATACACCTGGCCTAATTGGTTTGCTGATGTGCTTGGCCTTTTTTCTTTTGAATTTAATTTATAAAGCACACTTAACCAATAAAAATGTGAATTTCAAACCTTCTCTTCTTAGTGTATTCTATTGATTAGTCAAGAACTACAATTTTGTAATGTCCTAGAATTCAAATTCTTTATTTGGGGGCCTTTAGCAGGTATGAGATTAAACTGGGATTAATTATATTAATTAATTACAAATCCTGTAATTAATTAGATTAATTTGTTAATCGTCTGACAGCACTAATATATATATATATATATATATATATATATATATATATATATATATATATATATATATATATATATAAAGTCCCTCTCACCCTTTCAGGGTGGTATCTGTGTGTCATCCTCAAGCTCGGGTCCTCTATCAGAGGCCTGGGAGTCTGAGGGTTCTGTCAGTATCTTAGCTGTTCCTAGGACTGTGCTCTTCTGGACTGAGGCTTCAGATGTTGTTCCAGGAATCTGCTGGAGCCACTCTTCCAGTTTGGGGGTCACTGCCCCAAGTGCTCCTACTACCACGGGGACCACATTAACCTTAGCCTTCCACATCTGTTCCAGCTGTTCTTTCAACCCTTGATATTTCTCAATCTTTTCGTGTTCCTTCTTCCTGATGTTGGCGTCAGCTGGAATCTCCACATCTATCACCACTGCTCTCTTCTGCTCTTTGTCCATCACCACTATGTCCGGTTTGTTAGCCAGCAGCTGTTTGTCGGTCTGGAAGCTGAAGTCCCACAGGATCTTAGCCTTGCCGTTCTCAACCACCTTCGGTGGTATGTCCCATTGGGATTTGGGTACTTCTAGTGCATACTGGGTACAGATGTTCCTGTACACTATCACAGCTACTTGGTTGTGCCTTTCCATGTATGCTGAGCTGGCGAGCATCTTACACCCTGCTACCACATGCTGGACTGACTCTGGGGCTTCTTTACATAGCCTGCACCTTGGGTCAGATCTACTGTGGTAGATATTGGCCTCTATTGCCCTTGTACTTAGGGCCTGTTCTTGTGCTGCCATGATCAGTGCCTCTGTGCTGTCTGTCAGTCCAGCTTTATTCAGCCATTGGTAGGTCTTCTTGATATCAGCCACTTCCTCTATCTGACGGTGGTACATGCCGTGTAGGGGCTTGTCCCTCCATGTTGTCTCCTCCTCCTCCTCTTCCTCCTCAGGTTTCTGCTGTCTAAGACATTCACTGAGCAGTTCATCTGTTGGGGCCATCTTCCTGATGTACTCTTGGATTTTTGATGTCTCATCCTGGACAGTGGCCCTGATGCTCACTAGTCCTCGGCCTCCCTCTTTTCGCTTAGTGTACAGCCTCAGGATGCTGGACTTGGGGTGAAACCCTCCATGCATGGTGAGGAGCTTTCTCGTCTTGATGTCTGTGGCTTCTATCTCCTCCTTTGGCCAGCTTATGATCCCAGCGGGGTATCTGATGACAGGCAGTGCATACATGTGGATGGCTCGGACCTTGTTCTTGCCATTCAGCTGACTTCTCAGGACTTGCCTTACTCTCTGGAGGTATTTGGCTGTGGATGACTTCCTTGCGGCCTCCTCATGGTTGCCATTAGCCTGTGGGATTCCAAGGTATTTGTAGCTGTCCTTGATGTCTTCTATCCTGCCCCCTGGTAGGTTGACCCCTTCAGTTCTGATCATCTTGCCTCTTCTTGATACCATCCGGCCACATGTGTCTAATCCAAATGACATCCCTATGTCGTCGCTGTAGATCCTGGTGGTGTGGATCAGTGAGTCAATTTCTCGCTCATTCCTGGCATACAGCTTGATGTCATCCATGTAGAGGAGATGGCTGATTGTTGTCCCGCTTCGGAATCGGTATCCGTAGAAACTCTTTGTGATGATGTGACTAAGGGGGTTCAGGCCTATGCAGAACAGCAGTGGTGATAGTGCATCCCCTTGGTATATGCCGCACTTGATGTTAACTTGGGCAATTGGCTTGGAGTTAGTCTCCAGGGTTGTCTTCCACTTCCCCATTGAGTTCTTGATGAAGGCTCTTAGTGTCCTGTTGATCTTATACAGTTCCAGACATTCCAGTATCCACGTGTGTGGCATTGAGTCGTAGGCTTTCTGGTAGTCAATCCAGGCGGTGCACAAGTTGGTCTGTCTATTCTTACAGTCTCTGTGTACTGCTCTGTCCACCAGTAGCTGGTGCTTGGCTCCCCTGGTGTTACTACCAACTCCTTTCTGTGTCCCGCTCATATATTGATCCATGTGCCTACTCATCTTAGCTGCCATGATGCCTGACAGGAGCTTCCATGTTGTACTGAGACGGGTTATTGGCCGGTAGTTGGATGGGGTAGATTCCTTCTGTGGGTCTCTCATGATCAGGACTGTCCTGCCTTCAGTCAACCATTCTGGGTGCGTCCCATCCCTTAGCAGCTGGTTCATCTGTGCTGCTAGACGCTCGTGGAGTGCTGTCAGCTTCTTTAGCCAGTATGTATGGATCATATCGGGGCCCGGTGCTGACCAACTCTTCATCTTTGACACTCTTTCTTGGATGTCTGCCATTGAGATGGTTACTGGTTCTTGTTCTGGGAGGCAGCTGTGGTCAGTCCTCAGTATTCACATCTTCTAGCAGATCTTCTGAAGGTACTTGACAACTTAGCTTCGGTATTTGTCGGAGGCTCCAGGTTTCCATTTGGGTCACAATCTTCCTTCGCAGGTCAGCAGCTCTTGTATTGAGGCTCTGTATGTCTCTTGGGGCTTGGTACCCAATCCTGGATTGTGTGTGTTTGGGGGGGTGATATCCCCCCGCTGATCTGGCGTCCTGGCTCCCCCTTGCCGTAGCATTGTTGTAGTATTTCATCGATCTCTAGTTGTGACAGCAGTTTTCGGTTACGAATGTTGGAACACTGGGCTAACAGCTGTTTCTTTGTTAGCCTTGATTGTGGGTTTCGAAGTATATATATATATATATATATATATATATATATATATATATATATATATATATATATATATATATATATATATATATATATATAATTACTATTATATTTAGTAATTGTTAATTATTAGCTTTCTGTCATGCAGACTGGTTCAAAAAATGAAGTCAAAATAAACTTGTCACAATCCGCTCCTGGTTTTCCTCTCATCTGCCCAGCTCTACCTGCCTGCCACTCCCACCTCATCAGTGCAACTACCTTCACCTGTGTTTCCTCACCTGATTATCACCTGCCTGTTCAGTACAGATACCCTCCCATCCCTCTCAGTCTCTGCCAGATTGTCTTTGTGTCATGCATAGCTCTCTCGCGTTTATCTCCGGACTGCTCCCTCGGTTTCGACCCTGCCTGTGTTCGACCCGTCTTCCTCGTCTCTGCCCCGGTAATCTGACCAGCCTTCTGTCTTTGACTACCCTGCCTGCTCGTTCCCTGTCTGCTACCTGTCACCTGGGAGTCCTGTTTGCTGAGACTGTTTTTCTGGAATATTGCTGCCAATAAACTGTTGGACTTTTCCTGCTCTGGTCTCAGTCTGTGCTGTACTTGGGTCCTACCTCTGACCTGTTACAAAACTACATTCTGTTGTCTTAACTGAGATCATGCTACAGTAGTGTGGGCATTTCAGTGAGGCATTTTAAGTACAAAGAAAAAGCTCTATTAAAGATAACGATAATTATAATAACACCATTCAAAGACCAGTCACATTACTGGTGGAATCTGTCTGCTGGGATATTGTTTTGTCTTTCAATTTTCAGTTTCAGTAACCTACTAAAACAAAAACAGAACAGAGATTCAATAAGTCATTCATCACCGGTTCAAAACAGGAACTGTCGCCACTCATGGTAAACACAATGAGTTAATGCACAACTGTTCATTGGTGTTGTTCCACCTCTGTGAGGACAGGTCAAAACAATCAGGCATCTCTGTAAAGATGATCCATGAATGCTATATGGAGTTGTGACATTTAAACCATGTTATATGTATGTGGCCATAAATTGTAATATTTTAGATGCAGTGGCTATGAATTAGCAGCTAATTCATAGAAGAAGAATATTCATTAAAGATGTCTTTCTGTACACAGGGTGGCCCAGTGGTGCGGTGGGTGGCACCGTTGCCTTACAGCAATACATTTCCTGGTTCCATTGCTTCCTATGTGGAGTTTCTATGTTCCTCCTGAGTCGGTGTGGGTTCTCTGGGTTCCTCCCACCTCCAAAAACATGCTATTTAGGTAGATTGATCGATCCAAATTGACCCTATGCGTGAGTGAGTGTGTGAGTGGTTGTTCGTCTATGTGTAGCCTGCGATGAGCTGGTGACGCGTTGGGGGGGTACACCGTCTCTCAGCCATAGCCAGCTGGGATAGGTTCCAGCAACCCCCGTGACCCTCAAGGTGGAAAGGTGAAGACATTTACGGTTGTCTGTGGAAGACATGATGAATCTGGGACCTTTGGATTGTCTGAGCAGAAGACAAGATAAACTTTCAAAGCTGTGTGTTTAGGACATCACATGAGATGCTGCTGTGTTATATATCTTTTGATTAAAAACGGTTGCTAGCTACTTAACATAAGGGATTGTTTTCTTGACTCTTGACAAACAAAGGTGTTGAAGGCGATGAATTACATGAGTTCTGTGTCATTGCCTTTGAACAATGCTAAAATAAGACCTGCATCTTGACAGCTTATCTTACTAAATGAAGTGGCCGGCACAGAACATCAGTAATTTAACCTGGGATATTGTGACTGATAAAACCATTAGACACGAGTCCTCCCACCTGGTTTCTGTCTAGAAATGTAATGTCTTCCTATAATGAAGAGATGAGTGGGTGGAGAAGGGAAATGCTTCAGCAGGTCAATGGAGACGATAAAGATGAGATAAAAGCCGGGTTGTAATGGGGCTACCTCCTCGACACACAGAGTTACAGAGCAAAACCTCAATAAAAAACCATAATCCAGTTTGTTTGCATGCAAGAATTTGAGTGTAATTTCATAAAGAAGAGGCAGCATTTCCAGTTTAGTCCATTGTTCATTTTATTTTAGACCGTATAGAAGAAAAAGAATAGAAAAATGAAGGTGAGGAAAGAGAATCATTGTTGGAATGCAAGGTTAGTGTGCGCTGGTCAACATACTAGCATCCTAATTGTAGTGACATACTGTCAGCAACAGGCACAAGAGTGTGTTTTGGGCTGATATAATTAATAGAAAATTCAAGCAGTGGTATTTTGAAAGCCTCACCTGTGGGTAAGCTATGTGGTCCTCAACCAGTGGACCTTCTGCCGTCTCCCAATTTTCTGTCCTATTACCTCCATTTGAATAAATATGAGCAGATGTCCCAATATTCTACTGTAAAGCAGAGGAAAGATGATACACATCCTCACCACAACTCCTTTTCTGTCCTCTCTTGAACATAAAGATGAGTGGAAGTGCATCAATTTCTCACTAATTTTGATGCTATTTTCATTTGCTATATTAAGAAAGCATATCCTAAATTGCTGTTTTCTTCTGACAGACAACCATCAAAAAGAGTCTGTTCACGTTCATAACGACTCCTCCCAGTCCACTACAGTTAGCTATGGAGTTCCTCAAGGCTCGGTTCTTGGTCCAATACTGTTTATCTTGTACATGCTTCCTCTGGGTAATTTGATAAGGAAACACTCCATCAACTTCCATTGTTATGCTGATGATACACAAATATATATCTCGATTAAACCTGATGAAGTCAATCAGCTGTTCAAATTACAGGCGTGTATCAAAGAGATTAGAGATTGGATGACCAATAACTTTTTGCATCTCAATTCTGATAAAACTGAGGTTGTTATGCTCGGCCAAAAAACTGTTAGGGATGTAGTGCCCAGTGATGTAATAACCTTGGATGGCATCACGTTTGAGGCCAAAACCACTGCGAGGAACCTAGGTGTCATCTTTGATCAGGATCTCTCGTTTAACACACACATTAAGCAGGTTTCTAGAACGGCCTTTTTCCATCTCCGAAACATTGCTAAAATCAGACATATTTTAAAACGGAGTGATGCAGAGAAATTAATCCACGCTTTCATCACTTCCAGACTAGATTACTGTAACGCACTTTTTTCAGGCTGCCCCAAAAAGTCACTGAAAACACTTCCACTAATCCAGAATGCTGCTGTCCCTGTTCTGACCAGGACCAATACCAGAGACCATGTTCTGAGCAGTACCAGTACCAAAGACCAGGTTCTGACCAGGACCAGTACCAAACACCAGGTTCTGACCAGGACCAGTACCAGAGACCATATTTCTCCTGTGTTGGCTTCTCTGCACTGGCTTCCTGTGAAAGCTAGGATAGATTTTAAAATACTCCTCCTCACTTCCAAAGCCCTTGGTGGCACCGACCTATCTGAAGGAACTTTTAGTTCCTTACAATCCATCTAGAGCATTACGCTCTCAGCATACTGGCCTACTGGTGGTTCCTAGAATCTATAAAAGTAGGACGGGGGCTAGAGCCTTTAGCTGTCCAGCCCCTCTATTGTGGAACCACCTCCCTCCCTCAGTTCAGGAGGCAGACACCCTCTCACTATTTAAGACTAGACTTAAAATGTTTCTTTTTCACAAATTTTAGAATTAAGGCAACTTAGGTTACTACGTTTATTTCTTATAGACCTACACTGCTGGAGACTCAACATCCAGACTCACTGAGTTCCTCTCTCCTCCTCCTCCTCCTCTCTGACCATCTCTGTTACTCCTCCTGCTCTCTGATCTCACTCTCCTGGTCTCCATTCACACCTTTACAAACTGAACGTCTTCCCTGGAGTCTCTGTGCTCTATGTCCGTTTCGGTTGTCTCCGGTTCACCCCTCATCTATCCATCTGCTGTACACCTGCTCCCCCCATCCCACCAGTACCTTCCCTCATCAATCCATCTGCTGGGGTCCTTCCTTCCTTCCTCCTTCCACCATACAGTCATCCATGCAGCTGTAATTGTGCCTTGAATTTACCAACTCCCTGATGGTGAAAATGTATGAAGACAACAACCCAGGAGTCGGTGAACACAGCCTGACTTTCTGGTCCCCAATTCAGCTCCTGCATCACATGGTCTACCTATAACCATAGAGACACTGACTCTATCTGGTCTACCTATAACCATAGAGACACTGACTCTATCTGGTCTACCTATAACCATAGAGACACTGACTCTATCTGGTCTATCTATAACCATAGAGACACTGACTCTATCTGGTCTATCTATAACCATAGAGACACTGACTCTATCTGGTCTATCTGACTCTGTCTCTTTCTCTTTCCCTGTTCTTATCTTCCTTTTATTTCTTTTCCACCCAACCGGTCAAGGCGGATGGCCGTTCAAAAGAGTCTGGGTCCTGTCCGGAGTTTCTTCCTCATCGAGGGAGTATTTCCCCGCCACTGTCGCTTATACTCTGGAGGGTTCAGTTGGGTTTCTCTGTCTGTTAAAGCGCTTTGGAATGTATGTTGTCACAATTAAGCGCTATATAAACAAAACATGATTGATTGATTGATTGACAAGAATTAAATATTATACTGGACTTAATAAGTCTTTGTTTAATGTTCTATCACAAATTTACATCGTACCGAAGGAGTGTGTAATGTATGCTCAGTGTGTCCCACCCCTCTGTTCTGTCTGTTCTGGAGAGGATAGATCTAACAGAAGTGCTGCCCTCCCACCACAGTCCATTCATCATCAGCAGGCGAGCTGACACTGAGGAGCTCGTCATTTGACATTTAATGCCCCTTGACTTCTCATTTCTCCATGCATCCCTATTGTTTGATCCTTTGCCCTTACCTTTTCAGATGAGTCATGCTTGTATATTTAATGTGATTGCACACTGCACTTGAAGAGTATAAACACAGATAATGATTTTATGTAGATGCTTACATCTGCACACCTATGCTAGGAATGCATATTTCCTTAGTCTGGAGTAGTTTATTGTGTTGGGGGAATGGATGCTGAGGGTGAACTATTCAGTCATGTGGTACCGAAAGCAGATAGCTACATATTTATGTTATTAATGTACAGACATGTCATTTATGATGTATAAACATCCCTGTTTCCTATAAAAGACACAAGTCCTCTGATTGGCTTCACTAAGTTTCACTAGTCTGAAGCAAAAATCAAAGTAGATGAAACATCCTCATTACTGACTTAACTTTTTATCCTTATCAAGAGAACATTCTGAACTTTTTAAACCGAGGCCTCTGGTTAGAAAGAAGTGCACAAAAGTTCCTTATTGTGCTTTGGCTAGGGGTAATTTCTTTTTCACTACACTATATTCATGTCTCATGATAAAAAGCTCAACATTTTTTGCAGAGTCAGATGAAAACATCAATGCCACTATCAATTAAACATGAAGCACAGCATAAAAAACAAGAAAGGGGATGGTTATTGTTTCTGGTAGGAAGGGGATGCACTACTGGTGACTGTCTATCTAAAAAAAAAAAAAACTTATGAAGTTTTATGTCTTTGACTAATATACATAAACTTCATAACTTTCCCAAGTGAAAGGCAGAAAAAAGAGAAAATCATCATCAACAGGAAAGTAGATTTTCATCTGATGTACATTCAGCATCATCGCCATAAGGCTACCGGAAAAATTAACCTATAAACCGTGTCATGTTCAAACGACTTTGAAAAGTCCATTTTCTTTGACTGTAATACAGTAATGACCCAGAAGGACTGTCAGACCGCACATCAACCAACTCAACCTCTGACCTTTGTCAGTATTACTTCATCAACCTGAGGTGTTTTCCTATAAGTCAGTGTGATCTAGATATTACTTTACCAAACTGTCAAATCAACAATGCGAGTGTTGACTCATTTATTATTGAACTGGCACAACTTCTTCCAATAGATAAGTAGAAGACTTGTCCCCTAACAGCAGGGGGCATTTGAAGATTCACCTCAAAAACCTGTTGTCCAACAATCATTCCATATTGATTACTATCAAATCTGCAAACCATAGATTTAAAGTGTGCAGAATTCAAAGGTTTCTGAAAGACAAATGTGAGGGAACTTTGTTCACCCAGCTGCCCCCAGGGGAGGGTAATGTTTGGACAGAAATACAAAAAAGAATGTTCCTTTCTAATGCTGCAAGACACCACAACATTTCTTCTGCATTTCACCCTAAATAAAAGGTTTTATTTCGCCTCATCATTATTTATTATTTAGTGTTTTTATGTGTATGCCACGGGGCTGCATCCTGCTTCATGTTATTCGACCCTTTATTCAAGAGGTTACTCTATAGTGTGCTGGTGTGTCTGATCACATTAAACCACAGATTCTATCCGGTGCTGATATCATCTGAAGCTGGGAACATGACTGTGATAACCCATTAATGTAGGCTTTGAGTATTTATGTGATTTTACTGCCAACTATCTTTTACTTGTGCTTTAAAACCAGTTTGTATCATGATATGAAATAATCATCTAGTTTCAGATCATCTATCTTTGTTGTCTCTGGTTTACACATCAGTGGTTCTACTCATGCATGATGTCAGTTACATACAACATGTACATCATATCCTGTTTGTCAGAGGCCATATACCCCATAAAAATAAAGGTACAGATGTTAAATGCACCCTGATGACTGTGGTGTATACATGTTTTCATGCTAAGCCAGCTGTCAGACATGAGGAGGCCTGAGCCGACATATCAGGTCAGGTGAGTCCTAACTAGAACTGCTCTGTGCTGGTGCCATACTGGGATACAGCATCTTGATTAATTCGTACATTTCCCATTGTTGGATGGATCCTTGTGATATTCCTAGTTGCTGTGCTCAACTATCTCCAACACGGAAGCCGTGTATCACGTGTTACCACGTGTGAGTGAGAGCATGAAGACTGTACGACAATCAAAGTTCATTCCTTTTATGATGACACCATTTCAAGTTGTGAAGAATGCACGTTGTGTCCATATTGTCTTTTCATTGTAAATGCACATTTCCATGAATACTGTAGTGTGTAATAAGTATCCTTCATCTAATTTGCAGCAGCATTGCTAATGGGATTACTGTGTGTGTTTCATATTAGGATTCTCTTTGTTGTCCTGGAGTGTTTCAGTGTTCTCACATGCTGGGCCCCCATCCAGCGCCTCTACTGTAAATCTCCAGGCAAGACACATATAGGACAGATGGTGCCATATCTTCATTACAGTCTTGGCGCGTGGCCCCCAGCAGTACGATATGAAGAACGGAATCAGGCTGAGCCCCAGCAGAGTGCTTCACAAATCAGCTCATGCTCTCAAAGTGGAGTGACAATTAGTCCTCCTTTTGGGCTGTGTTTCAGAGGTGAATTATTAATTAAAACTGATGAAGCTTCATTAACCTTCCTGCAGATCTTCATGTAGATGCTTGTCATTTATTTTTGTAGCTGTAATAAGGTTTAAAACATATAAATCCTGAGGTGGATAATTGACCCTACCGTCATAATTGGCTGTAATTTAGTAGCAATAATGAAGCGTTAGTGTTCCATTACCATAAAGGTCATCTGAAACATCACTTCTGCTGATACAGCTCCCATGTATTCACCTACTGGGATGTTCATGTGGCAGATGGTTTATCCTGATGATGGAGACTCACAGGAAGTTGTACCAGTAAAAGGTTCATACTGGTGCTGTGCATGTAAAAGTAGCACCACTACAGTAATCCCTCGTGCATTCACCTCATCGCCGATTTTTAGTAGGTAGTCACATGATACCGCATGCGCATTCTATTGGCTGACAGCAGCCAGAAGTGCGCTGCGTTCCAAGACCTAAAAGTGCTTTGAACAGTCTATCAGAGTGTTTTAAAGGTAATACAGATAGAAGGTGGTTTAATATCAGTTTGGGGGGGGGGGGGTTCAGAAACGTTTAAATTACCCTAAATAATAGGATAAAAAATTGTTTTGCTCTATTGTGGAATTTTGTCATTTGGGGGTGGTCCTGAGACTCATTAACCGCAAGTGACGAGGGATTACTGTACAGGGATGTTTCAGGCTTTTTTTTTGGTGGGGGGGGGGGCTTCCACTGTCTGATGAACACAGTCTTATGGATGAGCAGGCAGCTGGCAGTGGAGACATACAGTCATCCATGCAGCTGTAATTGTGCCTTGAATTCACCAACTCCCTGATGGTGAACATGTGTGAAGACAACAACCCAGGAGTCGGTGAACACAGCCTGACTTTCAGCTCCTGCATCAAATGTTCTGACTACAACCATAGAAACACTGACTCTATCTGGTCTATCTATAACCATAGAGACACTGACTCTATCTGGTCTATCTATAACCATAGAGACACTGACTCTATCTGGTCTATCTATAACCATAGAGACACTGACTCTATCTGGTCTATCTATAACCATAGAGACACTGACTCTATCTGGTCTATCTATAACCATAGAGACACTGACTCTATCTGGTCTATCTGACTCTCTGTCTCTGTCTCTTTCCCTGTCCTGATCTTACTTTTATTTCTTTTCCACCCAACCGGTCAAGGTGGATGGCCGCCCAAAAGACTCTGGGTCCTGTCCGGAGTTTCTTCCTCAATGAGGGAGTTTTTCCCCGCCCCTGTCGTTTATGTTCTGGAGGGTTCAGCTGGGTTTTTCTCTCTGTTAAAGTACTTTGAAATGTCTGTTGTCATGATTAAGCGCTACATAAATAAAACTTGATTGATTGATAGAGACAGGGGTGTCAGGGGAAAGGACTTGAAGTGTAGACAGATTGTCATAGCAGCCAGGCAGTGGACCGAAAACCAAGATGAGACGAGAGGATGAGATGGGGTGATGGCGGGGGCTGACTGCAAAGCTGGTCATCTGGAACTGGAGTGATAACTTACCAACTCTTTACAGTCTTTGCACTGAGAACACCATCTCATACAAACTAGCAGCATTCACTGACTAAAGCTGCCCTGATGTCACCCTTAAGTCAATGTAGGAGTCAGTAAGATCTGAGAAAAAAGAACAAAAAAGCAGAATTAACATTTATCAAAAGTGGAACTTCACATTTAGAACATCTCTGTAAGAGTTTAACTTTTTTTTTTTTTTTTTACTTTTTACTCTTATTAGAAACTGTTTATTACAGTCACCTCTCTCTTGATGACTTGGAGGTGACAAGAATGCAGAATTGTCCTTCTCTAAGTTAAATTTAAATAATGCATTGAAATGCCACCTCTCCAAGGAACCATCACCTTATCGTGGTGGAGAGGTTTGTGTGCCCTAAGGATCCTGGGAGCTATGTTGTCGGGAGTCTTGTACTCCTGGTAGGGTCACCCAAGCCAAACAGGTCTCAGGTAAAGGGCCAGACAAAGAATGGTTCCAGAAGATCCCATGACAAATCGGAAAGGGAAAATCACGGAGGAAGCCCGGGGCCCACGTCTGGAGCCAGGCCTGGATGGAGGGCCCGTCAGCAAGCGCCCGGTGGCCAGGTCTGCCACGGGGCCTGGCCGGGCTCAGCCCGAAAAGGCAACGTGGACTCTTCCCACCCCCGTGGACCCACACCCGCAGGGCAGACCAATGGGGTCGGGTCCACTTCCATATGGGTGGCAGTGACGACAGAGGGTCACGACAGACCAGACCCAGGTGGCAGAAGTTGGCTTTGGGGACGTGGAATGTCACCTCACTGGCAGGGAAGGAGGCGGAGCTTGTGTTGGAGGTGGAGCATTACCAGTTGGATCTGGGGGGGCTTACCTCCACACATAGCCTCGGTTCTGGATCCAAACTCCTGGATATGGGTTGGACCTTGTTTTACTCCGGAGTTGCGTCAGGCGTGAGGCGCAGGGCGGTTGTGGGGATACTCACAAGCCCCCGGCTGAGCGCCGCTGTGTTGGAGTTGTGTTGGGGGGGGGGACTCTGACTGTTATTTGTGCATACGAACCAAATATCAGTTCAGAGTATTCGGCCTTCTTGGGGTCCCTAAATGGGGTCCTTGATGGGATCCCTACAGGGGACTCCATTGTTCTCCTGGGGGTCTTCAATGCACACGTCGGCAATGATGGAGACACTTGGAGGGGCGTGATTGGGTGGAATGGCATCCTTGATCTGAACCCGAGCGGTGTTATGTTGTTGGACTTCTGTGCTAGTCACGGATTGTTCATAACTAACACCATGTTTGAACACAAGGATGCTCACAAGTGTATCTGGTACCAGAGCACCCTGGGTCGGAGGTCAATGATCAATCTTGTGATCGTATCATCTGACCTTCGACCGTGTGTTGTGGACACTCGGGTAAAGAGAGGGGCAGAGCTGTCAACTGATCACCACCTGGTGCTGAGTTGCGTCCGTTGGTGGAGGAAACCTTTGGATAGACCTGGTAAGCCCAAACGAGTAGTGCGGGTGAACTGGGAACGTCTGGAGGAGGACTCTGTCCATGAGAGGCCTTCAATTCACACCTCCGAAGGAGCTTCTCGTGCATCCGTGTGGAGGCTGGGGGCATTGAACCTGAATGGTCGATGTTCAAAACTTCCATTGCTGAAGCTGCAGCTGAGAGCTGTTGTCTCAAGGTCTTGGGTGCCTCAAGGGGCGGTAACCCTCGAACACCGTGGTGGACCCTGGGGGTCAAGGAAGCCGTCCGACTGAAGAAGGAGGCCTTCAGGGGCATGTTGTCCCTGGGGACTCCTGAAGCAGTTGCAGGGTACTGACAGGCCAAAAGGACTGCAGCCTCGGCTGTGATGGAGGCAAAACAGAGGGTTTGGGAGGAGTTCGGAGAGGCCATGGAGAAGGACTATCGGACGGCAGCAAAGTTGTTTTGGAGGACTGTCCGACACCTCAGGAGGGGGAAACGGGACCATCCAAGCTGTATACAGCAAAGATGGGACACTGTCGACTTTGACTGAGGAGGTTGTCGGTCGGTGGAAGGAACACTTTGAGGAACTCCTGAATCCAACTACCCCAACTGACCCGTCCTCTGTTGCAGAGGTAGAGCTGGAGGACCAGCTTTTTACTCTCACTGGGATCCTAGAGGGGGCTTGAGAGTATGCCCATCCAGTCTACATGTGTTTTGTGGACTTGGAGAGGCGTACGATCGAGTCCCCAGGGATATACTGTGGGAAGTACTGTGGGAGTATGGGGTGAGGGGGCCTCTCCTCAGGGCCATCCAATCCCTGTACGCCCAAAATGAAAGCTGCCTTCGGGTTCTCAGCAGTAAATCGGACTTGTTCCAAGTAGCTGTTGGCCTTCGCCAGGGCTGCGCTTTATTACCAATTCTGTTTGTGATTTTCATGGACAGGATATCGAGGCGTAGTTGTGGTGAGGAGGCTTTACAGTTTGGTGGCCTGAGGATTGCATCGCTGCTTTTTGCAGATGATGTGGTCCTGTTTGCGTCATCAGCCTGTGACCTGCAGCACTCACTGGTCCGGTTTGCAGCCGAGTGTGAAGCGGCGGGGATGAGGATCAGCACCTCCAAATCTGAGGCCATGGTCCTCAGCAGGAAACTAGTGGACTGCCTTCTCCAAGTGGGTAATGAGGTCCTTCCACAATTGAAGGAGTTTAAGTATCTTGGGGTCCTGCTCACGAGTGAGGGAACAATGGAGCGTGAGATTGGACGGAGAATTGGGGCAGCAGGAGCGGTATTGCAGTCGCTTTACCGCACTGTTGTCACAAAGAGGGAGCTAAGCCAAGAGACAAAGCTCTCCATCTACTTTTTCAATCTTCGTTCCTACCCTCACCTATGGTCATGAGCGATGGGTCATGACCCAAAGAACGAGATCGCGGATACAAGCGGCTGAAATGGTCTTTCTCAGGCGGATAGCTGGTGTCTCCCTTAGAGATAAGGTGAGAAACACTGCTGTTCACGAGGGGCTCAGAGTAGAGCCGCTGCTCCTTCGCGTGGAAAGGAGTCAGTTGAGGTGGTTTGGGCATCTGGTACGGATGCCTCCGGGACGCCTCCCTAGGGAGGTGTTTCTGGCACGTCCAGCTGGGAGGAGACCTCGGGGCAGACCCAGGACCAGGTGCAGGTATTATATCTCAACACTGGCCTGGGGACACCTTGGGACCCCCCAGTCAGAGCTGGTGGATGTGGGGGGAAAGGGAAGTTTGGGGCTCCCTGTTGAAGCTGCTGCCCCCGCGACCCGACTACTGATAAGCAGTGGAAGATGGATGGATGGATGGATGGATGGATGGATTGAAGAGCCAAACAACAGGGATGGAGTTCATTTTTAAGTTGACTTTGCCCTACGTATTGTTGGAAGTTTAATAATGTATAATCAATGGATTGACTTGATACAGGTTAGTAATATAACTAATGACTAGGTTGTAGTTGTGTCTGTGTAACTTTATCAGTGAATGATGACCTGCTTCCATTCACCTGAGGGGGCAGCATTCAGCTGGAGACACATCTGCTAATACAGGTACGACATGATCACCTGAGCTTAATACCTGTTTATCGTTTTGAATTCTCCTCACATTTACAGAGTATGTTTATGTGAAATAATCAATAAGATTACATGTCTATTAAGGACATTAAAAGTATTAGGAAATATCTAAATATTTTCATGTCCAGAATATCAATTGCTTGTTTCATTGCCGTTGGGATTATATCTCAGCACTGACCTGGGAACGCCTTGGGACCCCCCAGTCAGAGCTGGAGGATGTGGGGAGAGAGGGAAGTTTGGGGCTCCCTGTTGAAACTGCCCCTCCCCCCCGACCCGACTGCAGATGGATGTTTCATTGTCCCTATTTTTTGTGTTTACAGTAATCCCTCATTACTCACTGCTAATGCGTTACAGGACCTTCGCCAAAAACGAAAATCCGTCATATAGCAACCAAATATTTATTTTATAACTTACAGCAATAAATGACTGGTATTAAAGCACCTTCTATCGGTATTACCTTTCCCCACATTCTGTTTAAAACACTTTCGTGAGAAACTGAGTCTCAGAACGCAGTGCACACACACAGATGCTGTCAGCCAATAGAATGCATGTACGGTATCACGTGACTCTTGAAGCCCGAATAAGCAAGAGAATAGTGTATATACAATCTAAATAAATCACTTTGCTTTTCATTCTACTGGACTGTCTCTTTAGCAGAACATCCATCCATCCATCCATCCACTGAAGACGAGACGACCGGACCAGAGAGACCTCGGTGAGACATTCTGTCTCATTAAAAGTTTATTTAACACACTCACCACAAATCTCTCTCCAGATCAATAATTTAACAAAGATGGTACCATCCAAAGTAGAGCTACATGTTCTAAATGAATATGCCAATCGATCAATACAAAGCTCAACGTCAATGCAACACAATAATGTGATTCAAACAGACACAACAGGCCCAGTGATGGTCTGCCCCCCCACCCCCCAGTGTCAGCTGGGATAGGCTTCAGGGTATCTGTGACCCGGATCCGGATGAGGAGCAGAAGACCAGATGATTCCTGATTGGTTCGTCTCCCAGTGAATGAATGAATGAAGCTGACAAACAAACATCTGACCTTCTGGTTCAAATTGTTTCTGTTTCTGCTCAGCGTTCAACACGCGTGTGATTTAAAACATGTTCCGGTTTTACTCTGTGTCCATTTACTAAAACTCCAGCAACTTTTCCTGGTGGATGAGACAAAAAAACAGTGAATAATGCAAGAGCGTCTTCACACTGCTCAGTAATCACCATCAGAACACACTGGAGTTTCTGGGCAATGCCTGTTTGAAACATACATTTAGTTTTCACATCAATGGATCGTTTAGCCTGAGGGTTGAAATACGGGAACAGGTTTCTGTAAACAACTAAAAACATCATCAGAGTTCATTTGAATCTTGATTGCACCATAATAATAAAATAAAAATGATTAGATTGAATATGTTCACCTTGGGGCAGAACGGTGAGCGGGGGTAGTGATGCTGGTTTTACCCCCCTCAGCCCTTCTGTGTGGGGTTTGTGTGTTTTCATGTGTGTGTGGATCTCTGGTCTCCAGCTGCAGGACTCTTGTACTTTATCTACTTATCATTTCAAATCTATAGAACAAATCTTTAAGCAGCTTCATTTAAACTGAAAGAAAACTGGGAAACAGATGTTCTGCATCTGACTGGTGACACCCCCCCCCCCCTCTGGTCCAAAAACCATGAATCACCAATGCCTTCACATCCCAGCGCTGGTAACTCTACAAATCCAGTCACAGAAGTGTGTGAATAACCAGAGGAACAGGCTAGACTGTGGCAGAATCAATGAACTTTCAGAGGAGGCCAACAGAGTGAACATCTGTACCAAAACACTCATCGCAGCGTGTAAATCATAACATTGTATTTTGGTGCTGTACTTGTCTAACACACCGCAAAAATAAAAAAATAAAATACAAAAAAAACACACAAAAAACAAAGACAGCCAGCCAATCACAGCCAAATGAGGTAAAGCTCCAGATGAATCTGACATGTAGCTCCTTTACGCTCTTTATGACTCAGTGTTCAGACGTAACAGCAGAGACTGGAACAACGTCTGCTGCCTGAATGTGTGGCAGTGTGAAGGTTTTAGTCTACATGGACCCCGGGGTCCAAACAAAACCTTTTCTCATGACTTGTTACATAAGTTGAAAAGATGTGTAACCTGCTCAGGCGTCCTGTGCAGTAACCTAATCCGACTCCACAACATCTCCTCTCCTTGTTATCTCTGCGGGTCTCCTCTCTCTCGGGGCTTTGTAACACTCTGTTCAATTCCTTACACTTTGTTTCCTCCTTTTATTATCCTTGCTCCTTTACTCTCACTGCTCTGTTCATCTCACAACTAATAGCCTAAATGTCTTCTGCTCTGGTAAAGCGTCACTACATGACCTCACGCTTATGTGCGAATGGTATTACAGTTAGTGTGGGTGATTGTCCTGTGATAAAACTTCTACACGTTAAACACAAAGTAAAGTCAACTCAACACCGGTCAGACTGTCTGCAAACGAACACCTTCACTATTTATTGTGTGCATTGGTGATGTCAGGACAAACGTGGAACCATGATATCAACAATTATTTCATCAGACAATTAAAGATGATGGAAAACACTGAAAAAACAGGCTGTAGTGAGATCAGAAATAAGTTTTTGATAGTAAACCTGTAGGACTGAATGAGGTAGTCAGAATATAATCAAAATATTTCCTTTCATTCCTTTCATTTCAATAGATTTGTCAAATGTCTTTACTCTTCTAATAAATAACTGCATTTACATCCTATAATTAGTCTCCGTTGTTAGCAGCAGTATGAGCCGTCCTGATGGATTTAGATTACATGCAGACAGTACCGACAGGAAAAGATGCAACCAGTAATCCAAATTTACAGTTTTCAGTTTGATGTCAGTGATGTGAGACTCACAGATCATTATTATCCTTCTTTGTTCAGTCAGAGCTGAATGGCTGCAAAACCAATGCACTTCACATGTCTCTCACCTCTGGTACTCCACAGTTTCAGTGTTCAACTTTTCTTATTAGGGACTCAGAGGAAATGTGATGTATGTCTCAGCAGTTTGTAGCGAGTCATCAAATTAATGGCAAATTTATTGTTTAATGACAGTAATGGAGGAAAAGAAGCAGCTAAGACACAGTCACTGGTGTATTCAGTAACAAATAATTTAAAATGTAAAAACACAGGTACTCTCACATAGGTCCCATGTTGTCTGTCTGTCAGGGACAAAGTGGAATAACTTCAGCTGAAAATATTCCACTTGTTAAGTTTTAATCTCTCTAGAGAATTTCGGTCCATGGTATTTGACACCGAGGGGGCAGCGGCCTGAAGCTCTTTGACCACATGGACCAGTCCTCAGCCGAGGAACAGATGAAACACGTCCAGGAACAGGAACGCCAGGCAAAGCCTCGGCTTATTGTCTGCAGTAAAACACAGAACTGATGGGAATCAGGCCTAAACCAGCATTTAAACCAGATTAGTCCATTGAGCAGATCCGTCAGTACACAACACAATGTGGGTGAGAAGACTGCAGCCTCACACACCTCACTGCTGAAGGAAGACGTGTTCAAAGCACCCATGAGTCTGTTTGGTGTTATAGTATTGGTAATGTTGTGTGACATATTTGTCTGAGACAAAGCCATGAGGGGTGTGTGTTTAGAACCACCCATCAACCCATCCATTGATCTTCTATAGGTGATTCCAATCATCTCGTCTACAGCTGCTGGTCTGCCACGCGTCCCATTGGTCTGCTGGAGGCTTTCTCAGCTGGCTCTGTTTAAAATCAATTTGGGGTCAAACAAACAGGACTGGGATGGGGCAGTGGGGCAGTGGGGGTGCTGTTGCCTCCCAGCAGGGGGGTTCCTGGTTTGATTCCCTCCTCCAGTTTGTATGTTCTACCCCAGTCTGCATGGGTTCCTCCAGGTTCTCTGGCTTCCTTCTGCCTCCACAAACATGAAGATCAAGTGAATCACAGTGAGTGTGTTATTTTCATTTAGGTGACCCTGCAATGAGCTGGCATCTCCTCTAGGGTGTACCCTGCCTCTGGCCCATAGCCAGCTGAGATGGGATCAGCAGACCTTTGACCTGTAAGGCTCCACTAAAAACACACAAAGTGTGAGATAAACAGTATCAGGCCTGAGGTTAGAATGCCCAGTCAGCTGATCTACATCACATGACTTCATGGAGAAACAGACCCGAATCCACAACGACACAGGAGGGACATGTGACCTAATGTATGTTGTGTGATGTCAGATTTAAATCCTCAGTGTGACGCATGCGTTCTCTATCCACACAGATGAGTGTGACAGTTGTTTGTGAGCTTTAAGAATCAATCAGATGATCTAGTTACATTTTCCTAAACAAATTTCTACTTCATTGATTGGGAGGAACTTGTGGAGGCATTTGTGTGGGTTTAACTTCTTCCTGTTGCTGAGTAAAAATAACATGTTTTGTGCCATTTGCACCATTAAATTATGTCACTGTTGTTCTTATGTCAGCTGATTTAAAAAAAAAAAGATTATGAAGACTATGATTGGTTGTGCTATAAACTGATATATCAGCTCCTCTTCACACTATCAAGAAGTTCCTTTGCATGGTTGCTTTGTGCACATCTGTATGGAGATGGACCCTTTACTGAATGAATCCTGGTGTCACCTGAACAGCACAGGGTATGACTGAGGCTATTCTAGGTCCTCCCTGCTTAAACATAAACGATGTACAGTTAAAGAGAAGATGATGTCTTTGCTAAAGGAGGGACATTTTACAATATTAAATGGCCACGATGGAGGTGAGAGATCATTACATATAGAAATGATATTACCTGCTGTTCAGATGTAAGGGGTACAGGTGATGACAGAGAACTGAGGTATGTCTGCATCATCAGCACCAGATGCTCCTTTGAGAACCAGAGTACCCTTTTTGTGCCCCCTGAGGTTCAGTTCTTAGAACATCCTAAACCTGACTATGCTAGTCAGGTTAAACATGTAGCCCAGATCAGGTGAGCAGACTCTAACAGTACCCCTCTCTCTGCCTGATCATCATGTTTGATCAGTTTGGCTCCTCCAGCTCAGGATGCCTCTGGACTCTGGCTCTAGAGATTTTGGCAGAAATGACTAGCGGTACAGGAACGAAACCTTCCCTGATTGTTTCTTGGGCCGTTTGCTGACTAATTTGATGGCTTTTTTTGAACGTTCACTTTACTCTAATGTCTGCTTAATTTCTTGGCTTGTTAATTAACTGCATGTTGCCAGGAGCAGACTGAGGCGCAGGGACTTTGACAGTTGACAGCAGAGCTGGTGTTGGCACCATGGACTTGTCAGCGGCCCTAGAATTCAACTGTTTCATGTGTTTTTCTGGGACATTACCAGTTGGTCTGGAGGCTGAAGCTTTTTGGACGTCTGTTGTATCGAAAGCAAAGCAACACATCGTACTCCCCTTGTCCTGCCCCCTCCAAATCATAAATTTTAAATGTTTTAGAATTACACTTCAAATATTTAAAAAAACAACTCCGTTAGGTGTCAAACATGATGTATCCAACAGTCACTGACCTAAAAACAGCAGAAAAATGTTCATGTAGCAATGTCTGACAGTTAGCTGAGCTGGTAGCATTAAGTGCAGACAGAAAGTCTCTTGCTAAAGGTTGGCTCTGAGTGCTGTCTGGTTTCTACATGATTTAACTTGATTTAAAACTGTGTTGGCCAAAAGTAACAAACTCTGAATGACCAGGATGTCCACACTATTCTGAGTGTATCCTCATTATATACATTTAGGCTCTTGTCTTTAGGCCTGTAGCCCATAATGGCTGGCAATGGAGTCTAGAAGCTGGATCATCTACATGAGCTTTGATTGGCTGTGATTACAGTCACACCTGCTTGAGGAGAAAACGATCGATGGTGATGTGATTATAATCTATGTTTACCAACACAATAAATAAACAATGTGCAAGTGCCTGTTGGGCTGTGGGCCACTGCTGAGGGCCACTGCTGAGGGCCACTGCTGAGGGCCACTGCTGAGGGCCACTGCTGAGGGCCACTGCTGAGGGCCACAGCTGAGGGCCACTGGGGGCCACTGCTGAGGGCCACTGCTGAGGGGCCACTGGGGGCCACTGCTGGGGGCCATCTCTTCAGGACACATGACTTCTATGAGATGAACCAGGAGTTCTGGTTCTGTGTTACCATCGTTCTCAGGTAGTTTCTTGTTCTGGTTTCCTGATATCAGTGTATTTACAACAAACTAGATCAAATCCTACAAGACCTTCATCCATTTATTAAATTATAACAATTAGACCAAGAACGTATGTGCATTTCTAAGAGAAAGACACTCATCTATATATGAGTGTCCATATATATATATATATATATATATATATATATATTAGAGTAGGGTTAAAAAATCTATTTTTTTTCATTTAAAATCAAGGCTAGTTTAGGCTAGCTTAAGCTATCTGCTAGGGATTTACCCACGATGATGTTTCCCTTTCCGTTCTCTTTTTACTACAAATCCATCTCATTGATTGGTGTTGTAAACTGAGTCTCTTTCTCATCAGGTTGCCACGCTGTGTGACTGAAATAATGCACCATACCATATTAAATATAGATAACCTGGAGCTCTGGGATGCTCTTACTAACTGAACTCCATCATACAAAGATTTTCTACTTTTCATACCTCAGTTATTTTTGGATTCTATCTTTGAGGAGAGAACACCAGCTGTAGAAACATAAACGCCATGAAAAAACCCAATCCATACCGTTAACCAGCACGTTTAGATGTTACACAGCATCGCAGAACATCAGTTCACACATCTGACCAGAATCCACTTTCCTGGAGAAAAACCTTTAAAAAACCTTAAAAAAAACCTGTGAAAAACACAGTTTATTGTTGTCATGTTTCTCTTGGTCTTTAATGAGATTATCTAGAATGAAAACTACATTTTCAGATGATTTAATGTTATCATTCAGTTTTGTGGTGAGTGAATGAGAGCACATCGTAAAACACGTCCTTTAGTCAGACGAACTTTATGGATGTAATGAAGCAAACATTTGAAATGAAGTATAACTCAGACCCACTTCCGCAGTGACTCAGGTGGGTAATGAATGCAACACTGACCCTGCTCCCTAGATTTCAGTGACACAGCTATAATTGGTACTTTTAGCATGATTTATCATTACTTAATCAAATTTGCATATTTAATGGCTTCAGGTCAGCCAGTGGTGGGTGTGTGTGAGATGAAAATGTCCTGTGTGTTAATGAGCATCGGTCCACTCAGTGCCGTTGTGGAGTTCTGCTGTGATGGATGCATCAGCCTAAATGTCATTTGTGGAGGTGACGCCCTCACAAAACTGATATTGATCACAAGCAGGAAGTCAATGAAGCATTTTCAGCAAGTGTCCAACAAGCAATTAGACTCACGTCCAGTTTCAAAGAACTGAAAGCCTCAGAGTTATAAACCCATTCAACAATTAAATTCAGAATATCACCACTATTATCTGCTCTGACCCTGTAAAATGTACTACCTACAATGAAGTAAGTAGCTACATGCTAGCTTTCAACTCTATCTGTGGAATGTTATTACCTTATTTTCATCTATTGTTAGACATTTGCATCTTCATGAGTGTTTCTGGGACTGTTAGCCCATCAGGAGCTGGTGTTTGACATCAGTTTAGTGTTTAGTGTGGTGAACAAAGACTAGAAGAAGTGGCTGTTGTGGACCAGGAAGTAGCAAAGATTAGTCAGGATGAAGTGAGGAGGGCATTGAAGAGGATGAAGAGTGGAAAGGCAGTCGGTCCTGATGATATACCTGTAGAGGTATGGAAGTGTCTAGGAGAGGTGGCAGTAGAGTTTCTGACTGGGTTGTTCAACAGGATCTTAGATAGTGAGAAGATGCCTGAGGAATGGAGGAGAAGTGTGCTGGTGCCCATTTTTAAGAACAAGGGAGATGTGCAGAGTTGTGGCAACTACAGAGGAATAAAGCTGATGAGCCATACAATGAAGTTATGGGAGAGAGTAGTGGAAGCTAGACTAAGGGCAGAAGTGAACATTTGTGAGCAGCAGTATGGTTTCATGCCAAAAAAGAGTACTACAGATGCAGTATTTGCTTTGAGGATGTTGATAGAGAAGTACAGAGAAGGCCAGAGGGAGCTGCATTGTGTTTTTGTAGATCTGGAGAAAGCTGATGACAGGGTGTCCAGAGAGGAACTGTGGTATTGTATGAGGAAGTCTGGAGTGGCAGAGAAGTATGTTAGAGCGGTGCAGGACATGTATGAGGACTGTAAGACAGTGGTGAGGTGTGTGTAGGTGTGACAGAGGAGTTCAAGGTGGAGGTGGGACTGCATCAGGGATCAGCTCTGAGCCCCTTCTTGTTGCTATGGTGATGGACAGGCTGATAGACGAG
Source organism: Antennarius striatus (assembly GCF_040054535.1). Lineage (NCBI taxonomy): Eukaryota > Metazoa > Chordata > Actinopteri > Lophiiformes > Antennariidae > Antennarius > Antennarius striatus. The sequence continues at coordinate 24,152,440 of NC_090785.1, read as the reverse complement.
GTCAGACAGGAATCTCCATGGACTATGATGTTTGCAGATGACATTGTGATCTGCAGTGAGAGCAGGGAACAGGTGGAGGAGAAGCTAGAGAGGTGGAGGTTTGTCCTGGAAAGGAGAGGAATGAAGGTTAGCCGCAGTAAGACAGAGTACATGTGTGTGAATGAGAGGGACCCAAGTGGAAGAGTGAGGTTACAGGGAGAAGAGACCAAGAAGGTGGAGGATTTGAAGTACTTAGGGTCAACAGTCCAGAGCAATGGAGAGTGTGGAAAAGAGGTGAAGAAGCGTGTCCAGGCAGGATGGAACGGGTGGAGGAAAGTGTCAGGTGTGATGTGTGATAGAAGAGTTTCAGCTGAAATGAAAGGAAAGGTGTACAAAACTGTGGTGAGACCAGCGATGTTGTTTGGTCTAGAGACAGTGTCACTGAGGAAAAGACAGGAGACAGAGCTGGAGGTAGCAGAGATGAAGATGCTGAGGTTCTCTCTGGGAGTGACCAGGATGGATAGGATCAGGAATGAGTCCATCAGAGGGACAGCACATGTTAGAGGTTCTGGAGATAAAGTCAGAGAGGCCAGACTGAGATGGTTTGGACATGTCCAGAGGAGAGATAGTGAATATATTGGTAGAAGGATGCTGAGTTCTGAACTGCCAGGCAGGAGGCCTAGAGGAAGACCAAAGAGGAGGTTTATGGATGTAGTGAAAGAGGACATGAAGGTAGTTGGTGTGAGAGAAGAGGATGAGAAGACAGGGTTAGATGGAGGACACTGATTGGCTGTGGTGACCCCTAAAGGGAAAAGCCCAAAGGAGAAGGAGAAGTTTAGTGTGGTGTACATGTCATTCATGCTGTCTTGTGTCCTTACTTCCTATTTCTTGTATTTTTTTCCCCACCTGGGATCACTGATTGGTTCCATCTTTGTCTTGAAGGTACCGTCCCTGTGTTGCATCATCTCCTGGTGTTTCAGATTGTTGTCTTTAGTCAGCTCTGGACTGTCTGTACCTTCTGGTTATTGTCTGCTTGTCTTGGGATACTCTGGTGCTTTGGTTCCTGTTTGTCATATTTATTTTGTTAAATACTTGAGCTCCATTATGTCTCCTTATTATTTTATAAGGTTTTATAAGTGTTTTTATCCGCTTGTCTTCCTTGTGTGTTCTGCTTCTGACACCAGCATGACTTTAAATGATGATATCACTTCTCTAAACGTGGATCTTTCTCAGTAATATTCCATGATCAGGGAGGTTACTCTACTATATGTGCCTTTCGTCGCCTTTTATCATTAGATAAAAATAGTTTTAGTTTTGCATCCCACCACACTCATACAGACTTGATGAGTGCTGAGCGCTGAAACAAACCCTAATGCAGATCATATCTACACAGAATTCAATTTGCAATCTTAAATTAAAACCTAATCAGGGTTTAATTGCTCTAAACCTGATAACAAGGAGTAAACTGGAAGCTGCTGTGATGTTTACTTTCACTGTAATATGAACTGTATGGATATAAATGAAAGTGCTGCACAAGACAGAGGGAGAGGGAGATGAGAGCAGCACAGGTCGGATTCTTGTCTTTAGGCTACAGGAAGAAACAGAATATTCTAAATTAAAAACCAGCCGATGAGGAAAGGACAGAGGAGCAACACGGTCAATCAGGATACAAGGGATTAGCCAAAATGACGATGTCAAGGGTCGGACTCAGGTACAGAGACGGATACCCATGATGCATTTGGGTGACAGATAAAAGCTTTACCATCATGAACACCCACACTGACATACAGTGAAGACCAAAAAGCCTGTTAGAGCTCACCGTCAACTTTATGATTGGCTACGTCATGAAATGTCACCATGGTAACCTCAGCCCCAAGGATGTAGAACAGAGCACTTCCTGTTTTGGATATTGGTAAACTTTACAGAAATGAGTGTAGCGTTCCCTCTCCACTCACCTGAAGAACACAGCCATCCATTCCTTTAATTCATGATAATAAAATCCCATTTTCTGTTTTGGAGTGTTCATTTTCTTCACCACAAAGAGGGAAGGAGAATCTGGCACTGAGGACATTTTACTCACTTCCAATACAAATCAGATATTTATTCAGTTTGCCTCGTCAGCGCTAATCTGGTTAGGAGCAGCTAGTCAGGACTACCAGGGGCCTCTGGAGCGACAGCAGACACGAGGATTATTTATAGGCCCTTTCAGCAAATGTGTTATGGAATCAAGAAATGTGGCACCAATAGGACAAGTCCAAAGGACAACAATTATAAAATTCATCCAAGGTTAATGGAATGAAGAGGAACAGAGCAATAAAACATCACTTAGTGCTTTCGGTTTTAGTCTTCTAAAACCCACACCCAGGGTGTGGGTTCTACATGACGGCAAACGGGGGGCAAAAATATGGCAAACTGTTCAAGGACATGATTCAGCAGCCAACATCAGGACATCCAGTCCCAGTCCCAGTCCCAGGTGGTCTCTGCGTGTGCACTTTGCAGCCAAACAAGCGTGGAAATTCAGCGAAACACGGATGCATCAGGTGAATCAGGTGAGCTGTGCTTCCTGTCGTTATAATGAGGTGACAGGAAGTGTGTTTTACAGAGCGCCTGGAGCACTGGTTTTGTTCAGAGAACTCCCGTTGCTGGTAATGGATTAGCATTTATGCTTAGCCCTGCATGTGCCCTGTGGGCCCCCCCCCCCAAAGATCTCAGTTTAACAAGATAACCATGTTTAATGGGGGAGAGGGTTTGAATATTACCCTCATTTGTGTCACCCTGAGGCTTTGCTGTTGGGGGGTTCAAACTGCAGCAGTGAGCAGCATCACATTGTCACCAAGGAGAATGTGGATCTGGTAAAGTCAGCTATTATGGGATGCAGGTTAAATCTACTGTATATGTTGTGTAACATAAACAGACAGTGGAGCATCATCAGCTGGGGGTAACGTTAATGAGGTTAATGTGTTCTTATTAACGTTTGAGGCTTTTAGCTGTGAAGTTGTTAACTCGTCAATCTGTTGGGTTGTGGAGGTGATGCTAACGTTTTACAGCCGCTGAGCAGGGATGAAACCTGCTGACTCGTGGATCTGTTTGTGTGCCAGACTGAGAGCAGATTTTTTGGTGTGTGTGTGTTGATGTTCCCATACTCATGTGTGTCAGCTGATTGATTTAAAATGACCCCCGACTGAGCAATTATTGTGTTAATGTATGCCAAAGCCACAGGTTCCCAAAAAATGATCCACAATCGGATAAAACTCACACACACACCAGCAATTGAAGCTCATTTTGTAGAAATAGTGGTGCACAGCATTGTGGGAGCTTTTTGTCATGTCTACATACAAATAAAGAACACCAAGTGGACACCAGTACAAACTGTTGGTGTTTGTGTTCATGAACCACCAGCGATTTACAGGACAGTGAATGTAGTGAATAAAAGAAGAGGATGGGGTCCTTTAGGAGTCACTGAGAGCCGATGACTATTAAAGAGACCAACTAACGTCTGCTGGACTGTTAAACGTCCAGACGTCTACTGAACAGTTACCGTTCAGACGTCTACTGAACAGTTAAACGTCTAAACGTCTACTGAACATTTACCGTCCAGACGTCTAATAAACAGTTAAACGTCCAGACGTCTAATGAACAGTTAAACGTCCAGACGTCTAATAAACAGTTAAACGTCTAGACGTCTACTGAACAGTTAAACGTCCAGACGTCTACTGAACATTTACCGTCCAGACGTCTACTGAACAGTTAAACGTCCAGACGTCTACTGAACAGTTAAACGTCCAGACGTCTACTGAACAGTTAAACGTCTAGACGTTTGCCGTCCATCAAACAGGTCCTGCTGAATCCACCCCCACTCATCTTTCATTCACTCCTTTCCACAGCAGTTTGACCTTTGTGTGTTTTTTGTCACACATCCGAAGTCCACAGGTCTTTCACAATATTATTCCAATAGTCAGAGCAATTTGTGTCAAAGTACTAAGCAGATGTTGACTTAATCAACTGTACGTGCTACAGAAGCCATGCGTGGTTAATGTCTGTCAGTAACCTCTGCTGGATGACATTCACCATATGGACAGCAGCTCCAGTGGAGTTTCTACCACGGCTGTTTCTTTGAACACATAGTCCAAAGTGTCATCATGCAGTTATCCTGGTTTACCCTCTCTTCTGCTGGCAGGTCAGGTGGTGTGGCAGTGGGTGTGGCTGTGGCTGTGGCAGTGGCAGTGGCTGTGGCCCGGTCTTTTCTGCAGATGAAGCCCACCAAACTTCAATTATATCATCAACCTCTCCTTAAATGTATGAGAAACAAAAGTGATGTATATTTTGTTCATCATTACGATTTTTTTTTCCTGATGTCTGGCATCATCCCTGTGGTCAGGAAACCTTAAAATCTGTGCTGCAGCAGCTTTCGTATCCAGTGGTCACGTGGGGTCATAGGTCATCAACGACAGGGCAGCCATTAGAACACAAAACGATCACTGAAGCTATAAATCAGTTAAAGTCATGGTTACCTGTGAGGTGAATGTTCCAACACCACAGGAGTTAGACACAAAGATAGGAACCTATCTTTATTCAGAATACCTTCTGGAAAGACTGGAGAGCAATGGAGAGCAGGATAAACAGGGTCAGAATGACCAGGGATCAAGAATCTGTCATGAGCTTCACCCCGGAGGATTTGACAGAAATTTGAAGGTAAAATCATTTTCAGACAACCCATAGTATTTATTCTGGATTCCCAAGGTTTAGTGGATAATTAATTCATGTCTGGAGCTACTGGAGGGATTGTATCAATGTTTTTATGAACAGATTATCACCGGATTATGGCACTCGTGAAAGTAAACAATATGACAGACAGGTGACAGACAGGTCAATTGTTGGGTTTGTTTCACCCGGGGCCTGTTACTAATTTACAACAATTACCTCAGATTTTGGGGCAGTTATCTCCCTAACAGGTAACATTTAGGGGCTTGTATAGTAGCTTCCTGTGTATTTATAAAATTGTGTGATATGGATTCACTCCGATCTCTGCAATTGGTCACTTCTGCTGTCATGGAGCGCAGCGTGACTTCTGGTACATTTTGTTTGGCCAAGGTCCCCATTGATCATTAAAAATAATAATGACACCAAAACGTTTGTTTAATTATATCCTACGAATAAAACCCTGGGTTCATCGTGACTTTACTGCTCCTGGAGAACAATGGGCTCCTCTGATGAATTGGTGGGTTTTTTTCATTTCGCTCTGATGTTTCTGATTCTGATTCCTCACTTCTGTTCTCCGTTTAAGAAATAGACCTGATACACACACACACACACACACACACACACACACACGCACACACACACACACAGTGCACTCAGACAGGAATCGAACCCACAACCTTCTTGCAGTGAGATTACAGTCAAATCCTAAACAAATGACGCTGCACCAGTCAGACATACAGGAAATCAACCCAAACTGAGTGTGTATGTATATATGTGCAGTTCTATACATTTACAATCCCACAACACATGTAACTTGTAAAAATATTACATAATAAATGGAAAGAAACAGACACAGATCTGATAAAACCCTTTATGTTTTTTACTCGGAAAGAATGAATGTTTGCGTTTGAACGTGTTTTTTGTCCAACTAAATAAGGTGCCAGAAACCCCACAGAGATGGACCAGAGAACAGAACCTCATTAGGCCGGTCCTCGCAGGAGGACTGCAACTCCTCACGGAGCAGAAACGCTGTCCAGTTGCTAGGTTACGTAAAAACATTGTTTTCACAGCATTTTTCTAAATTCCTGAAATGAACCAAATATAATCTCAGGCCCCGTCCACACGATGCTGGAACGTTTTGAAAACGCAACTTTTTTGTTGCGTTTACGACTTCCGTCCACACGACAACGCAGATATCCGGAACATAAACGCAACTTTTTGAAAACGCTGGCCGAGGTGGATTTTTTTAAAAACGTTGGGTCTGCGTTGTCGTGTGGACGGCGTGTCTGCAACTTTTAAAAAACGCTGACGTCTTGCCTGTGACGAAAACCGCTGTGACATTAATTTATGGGCCCGTGACAACAAAACACGGAGGATTCCTATTGGATAAAATTTGACTCAATACTGCCACAACATGGTTTGACATGCTTATAGCCGTCTTCGAAAACGCACTGCACACTGTTAACGTGTGGACGGAGACTTTTTTGAAAACGCTGTTGTGTGGACGCGTCGTGTGAATCGTTTTCGTTGCGTTTTTAAAAAGTTGTGTTTTCAAAAAAGTCCGTCATGGTGTGGGCGGGGCCTCAGTCTGCTAACAACATAAATATGGAGAGAAATGGGAAACGCAGTCAGAAAGGATTTGAGACTAAAATCCATCTTCTGTCTAGCCTCCATTCCAACCAGTTTCTGCATAATGCCGTGGTGCGGAGCGTCCCTTAACCCAGTGACAACCAACAGAGCCCACAGAGATCTGCCAGAGCCCTGAACGAACACATGAGCTTTCAGCTGATTTTCTACACCAGTGAGGCGGTTTCTGTGTCTGACATGTAGGTCTCCAAAATAAAAAGGTTCCAGAAGGTATTTCCGACACCGTGAATAAATCTGTTTGGCTGTGATTGAAATTTAACTCATCTTAGTCCAAATCCTGTATTTAGACAGAGCAAACCATCTGAGAACAAACTGTCACTAAGTGGGAAATATGAAAGTAAATAGAAGTAAAATAAATCTGGAATCATCTATTGACTGAGCTCGTTCTGAATAGATTTTAACTTTCCTCAGCCTACTTTAAATGTTTGAGGCCCACACCTGCCAGGGAACAGTATCATTAAGTCAAGACAAAGAGCTCTCGCAAATCGTTACTCATTTTTATTACACTTCGAAAAGGAAAGCTTCCCAAACTTAACATTTTGGATTGTTTTAGGACACGTAGTCACTCTTTCGGTCAAGCTCAAAACATTTGATGTATGCAAATGTTAACAAGGCAGTCAGAGACTGCAACATCCTGCGACACCCCTGACTCCAACATTTAACCCCGACCTGTACCTGTCTGTGCCTCTGACTTCCTGAAAATGTTGTTTTTTGTGTCGTGATAATATCTCATCGTTTCAGAGATGTGGACCTAAAAAGGTCTACAGTCATCCCTCGTTCCTCGTGGTTAATGCGTTCAGGAACCACACGGGATTAATGAATTCCGCAGTATAACGACAAACTATTTATCTTAGTATTTACAGTAATTCAAAGGTTTCTGAACACCCCCATACTGATATTAAACCACCTTCTATCTGTATTACCTTTATAACACTCTGATAGACTGTTTAAAACATTCTTGTGTCTCACAAAAGTCTGAGACTCACAGAACGTAGCGCACTTCAGGATGTCAGCCAATAGAATGCGTGTACGGTGATCACGTGACTGCCTGCCAAAAATCCACAATGAGTACAAAAATTGAAATTTGACCTTCACCTAGTTTTCTCAAGGTCAAGGTCATCATCTCATCTTCATCCCCTTTGCTGCCTGAGTAATGTGCTTTTTGTTTCATCTTTCTGTCTGCATCCAGTAGTGGTCAGGATGAAGGGTGTGGAGATATTTGGTGGACTGACGGACGAACACAAGCACTGACATTACAACACGTCTCCGTTTTGAGGCGGGATGGAATTACAAGAAGCTAATGGAGGACTGAAAGCTAACATTGAACAAATAAACTGTATTTTGACAACTTTGTGAAGGTAAATGTTGTTAAGGACCCGTCCTGAATGAACACACGTGTGTCAGAGCCTTGAAGCCTTCTAATCAGGAGTCCTGTGTTCCTCCTCTTGTTTTTCATGTCTGTGTGGGAATATATGGGGTGGGGGGGACACCGTTTGTAGTGGTCAGGATGAAGGGTGGGGGTTTGAGCCTCCTTTAAACTCTGACTCCAGCAGCTCTGTCATGTGCACACGCTGTGGTCACGCCCCGAGCCACGCAGCATCACACGGAGGCGTGTGTGAAGAGCGGCTTTGAAGCCCCAGCATGTGACTGAAGCCCCCCAAAGGTTCCTGTTTCACACCAGCAGGGTTCTTTCTCCCTAAGAAGCCTGTATGATCACGTCCCTTTAAGTAAAGCTTCTGTCTCCCACCTGGCACCTCTCGCAGAGTGTCTCCAGACATCAGTCGCTGGATGTTTGATCTCTGCTCTATCTCATTCTGACACACAATCCTGTGTTTGTTGAATCCATGCTAATGCTCTTCATCTTCTACAAGGATGGAGCGTCTGGAGTCTTAGACGTGTGGAGCAGTGGCCCTACGTCTCCACTGAACACATAAAACTGCTCTTTTTTTTACGATAGATATTTTTATTGATTTTTCAACTCATGAAAAGAGAGTCTGTACAACACACGTGTAAAGCAGAGTCAGAAAATCCCCCTTCTCCTTCCCTTGACATAACAGGCTCACAAATTCATTATACCACAAGATAGAGGTGAGCCTATCACACAAGTATACAAATACACAAACAACAACAACAAAATAAAAATAAAAAGATAAATTTACGCAGATAATTACATTGGTGGATTTTTAAATAACAGCCACAGGACAGTGTGTGGTAAAATGTAGAAAACAGCGGCTCTTAGTTGAGGAGTTCACATCGCCTAATAATTGACAAAGGTGTATGTCCTGTACGTGCAGACATCCATCCATCCATCCATCCATCCATCCATCCATCCATCCATCCATCCATCCATCTTCCTCCTCTTATCCGGGGTCGGGTCGCGGGGGCAGCAGCTTAAGCAGGAAGCCCAGACTTCCCTCTCCCTAGCCACTCCGTCCATCTCCTCCGGGAGAATCCCAAGGCGTTCCCAGGCCAGCTGGGAGACATAGTCTCTCCAGCGTGTCCTGGGTCGTCCCCGGGGCCTCCTCCCGGTAGGACGTGCCCGGAACACCTCACCAGGGAGGCGCCAGTAGGCATCCTGACCAGATGCCCGATCCACCTCATCTGGCTCCTCTCGATGCGGAGGAGCAGCGGCTCGACTCTGAGTCCCTCCCGTATGACCGAACTTCTCACCCTATCTCTAAGGGAGAGCCCGGACACCCTACGGAGGAAACTCATTTTGGCCGCTTGTATCCAGGATCTCGTTCTTTCGGTCACGACCCACAGCTCATGACCATAGGTGAGGGCAGGAACGTAGATCGACCGGTAAATCGAGAGCTTTGCCTTTCGGCTCAGCTCCTTCTTCACCACGGCGGACCGATACAGAGTCCGCATCACTGCAGACGCTGCACCGATCCGCCTGTCGATCTCCCGTTCCATCGTACCCTCCCTCGTGAACGAGACCCCGAGATACTTGAACTCCTCCACTTGGGACAGGATCTCATCCCCAACCCGGAGAGGGCAGTCCACCCTTTTCCGACTGAGGACCATGGTCTCAGATTTGGAGGTGCTGATTCTCATCCCAACCGCTTCACACTCGGCTGCGAACCATTCCAGTGAGAGTTGGAGATCACGGCTTGATGAAGCCAACAGCACCACGTCGTCTGCAAAAAGCAGAGACGCAATACTGAGGCCACCAAACCGGACACCCTCAACGCCTTGGCTGCACCTAGAAATTCTGTCCATAAAAGTTATGAACAGAATTGGTGACAAAGGGCAGCCTTGGCGGAGTCCAACCCTCACTGGACACGAATCCGACTTACTGCTGGCAATGCGGACCAAACTCTGACAAAGTCATACAAGGACCGAACAGCCCTTATCAAGGGGTTCGGTACCCCATACTCCCAAAGCACCCCCCACAGAACCCCCCGAGGAACACGGTAGAACGCCTTCTCCAAGTCCACAAAACATAAACATACATAAACATAAACATACATAAACACGATCCTGTGATGAAAGTATAGCATTGTCCATGTTGACTTCTCAGAATCCAGGAAATGCAAATATAAATCTGAAGTTCATTCATTCCTACCCTTTTGTACAAAATCTGCCACAGATAACACTCCATACTGGAATGTGTTACACAAAGGGTGAAAAAGAAGCTTTTTGCACACTGTCTGAGTCGAACACACACCATCTGTCTTAAAATATCCACAAGTCACCATTGTGCACTTTTGGTCTGATGGACCACGTACACAGTATAAGAACAAAAAGAATGTTCTCTTCTATCTGCTATTCCACCTACATTAGCATTTGAAAAAGCGATGTGGAACATCTTCCCCACTTCTCTTGGTAAAGGCGCACCAGAGTACAGAGCAGTAAACAGCTGACAACCTGCTGCTGAGAGGAAATCATGTGACAGATGGCCACGCATTCTTTGAGAAAGTCTCACACAGTCTGAAAGGCATTCAGCTGCACCACATTGTAAAAGAAGATATGGATATATGATACACTTCTCATGGATCCTCTCATTGCTGTGGATACTGAGCACCAGGATGGAACTCCTGTACCCCATGGTCCAACAGGAATGTTTAAGCTGAAGTGTGGAAAGGAGGATGTCTGTTTCTACCCAGTTCAACACGTCATTGCCAAGCTAATGGGAAACGCATCAGCAGGCCAATCAACAACCAGGGAGGTGTACGGTCTGACCCCTGATGTGATGGATCACAGGTTGTGAGGATGTCCAGCGCCGGCTGCTCAAGGCATTCAGTAAGTTCCTTGTGTGACTGCATCCATGCTTTAAAGTATAACGTGGATTTTTTTCTATATATATAAGCACTTCTTCCCCTGAGTCTTCCTGCTCTCTTCTTTTTAACAGTTTTAAAGTATACCATGTTGTGCAATATCTATGGCTGTTTGTCATATGAGCATTTTTTTACTATTTTTTTTTAAACTGTGCATTTTGTTACAGTTTAAAAAGTGTATTCACATTTACTTTATTACAGTTAAATTAAATATAATTTCACTATGAGACTAAGTTGTTATTTTTTAGTCAATTGTCATTTCTACTTTTTAAAAAAAAGCATGTATTCATTAATCAGAGATATAAATAGAATGTTGTCAACTCCACCAGGTTCCCATCAACACCATCAGATCTTCATCAGCACTGTCAGATGTATGTTTTTTTGTAATTTATTATGGAAAAACACATTTTTTCTTCAGTTTTTGTTGTTTTAGTAATAAAGAATCATCAGAGGTACGTCGTCTTATTTCTTATTCACATGAATTTGTTTCTCTGTGACAAAAAAAAGAAAGTTTGAAAATCCTATTGTTTAGAAATCTGTGTGTTTAACTGTGAAATTAAGCATTTGGTTTATATATTATATTTTATAGCATATCAGAGCACCTAAACACTAAAACAACATACATCAGAACTTGAGATCTTTTGCAGCTGCTATGATTAAATATAATTATATTATCATAAAATTTTCAGAAGAATGTTGTTCAGAGAGCGTTTTGTCCCCTGGCTTTGGGCTTGAGCGGCAGCGGGTAGCGTTGTAGCTTCACAGGAAGTTGTTTTGTTATGCTCTCCACCTCTAAAATCACGCAACTCTCATCAAACTACATGTGTAGGTGTGAGTGTGAACAGGAGTGTGTGTTTGTGGCTCTGCAATGGCCTGTCGTGTCATCCGGGTTGTACCCCACCTCCACCCAGAGCCTACTGGGAGAGGCTCCAGCAGACCTGGTCCCATCCCATTTCTCCCAGAGTGCATCTCCAGACTAGATGATTCACCTGGAGAGCATCAGCTGTAGGACGTGTTAGCATGCTAAAGCAGAGCATGAGAGTAGTGAGCCTGTGTCACTGACCTGGTTAACAGACTGAGATAACTGACTCCAGCTGAGAGTCAGTTAGAGAGTCCACCTGTCCATTGGTCGGTCGGTAGTCCATGTGATCATTAGCATCATGGAGCTGCTAGCAAACGGCTGTCAGCTTTTATTTGCTGCATATCCGTTGCTTGTGAGCCGTCATGAGGACACAGCACAGCTGATTTTTGTTGGAGTCAAATGAAAGTAAAAACAAATCGCTGTTTGTTCCTATCTGCTAATTAGAGGTTTGTGAGCCAAAGATTTAATAACATAGTTTAAAACTAAAAGAAAATAATGAAATACGTGTTTTAATCATGCTTACAAATGAAGATGAGTGGGTTCCACCTTGAGCAAACAGAACAACAAAGACATGCGTGGCTTCTATTACCCACTCACAAACAAGGTGGAAGTCACAGGGAATCATGTAAGTGAGGTGTGTACACGCGTGTTATGCAGATGAGCTATCGTTTGCAGGGTGTCAGTTTTCTTCAAAGGGAAGGAAACACTTCAAAGGGAATGAGAAAGAGGAACGGGTCATTCCACCAACAGGAGAAACCAGAAATATAACTCACGCAAACGCCCCCCAACAAATCCTCAGCTTAAGGATTACAGCAGAGAGAAGATGCAAATAGCTCTTCTCCTTTATATTCTGCTTAGTGCTGCTCTGATGAACGCTCACAGCTAATAACTCTGCTGTCTTTGGAAATATCCAGATAGTGTGAACGAGAGGATGTGGTCCTATTTTAATCTGAACGACTGAACATCATGAGAGGATTTTTATGGGATGGGAATGACGTCATATGGATGGACTGTGTTTAAAACACAAAGAGCCTTCAGTGAGAATCAAAACCAGTGGGATGATAATATTATTATTATTATTATTATTATTATTATTATTATTATTATTATTATTAATAATTGAATAATTTAATTAATTAATATTAATTAATTAATAGTTACTACTACTACTAATATAATAATAATAATTATTATTATTATTAATAATAATAATTGAATAATTAAATTAATTAATATTAATTAATTAATAGTTACTACTACTACTACTAATATAATAATAATAATAATAATAATAATAATAATAATTATTATTATTATTATTATTATTATTATTATTATGATAATAATAACATAAGAACTACAGCATCCGGAGCACAAACATCATCATTAGTAAAAACTACACATCTATGTTGATGATAGCTTACTTATGTGTTTATTACAAAAGGCTTCTGGGGATGTAGTCACATGGTAGTAGAGTGTTGAGTCTTTATAATGACTAATAACTGACAGGCAGGTCAGACTTATTTTAATCATGCAGATGCTGACTGACTGGTTTTTATAACTGATATGGTATTATATTCTTCATTCTTTTTTTTTTCTTTTTTTTATTCTCGCATGTTCTGGTAACATGATGTTCAGAATCACATAGTGATTGAATCAGAATCACATCGACTGAACTGAACTGCGCATGTGCGAGCTAGCCGCAGGTTTTCGTCTGCTCTGTTGTATGTCTTCTTTTTCTATTGTTTTTCTTTGTCTTATCTAAGTCTTTTCCTTATCCACTTAACCACGATGGATAGCAGTGTTTTCATGTACTCCAGAGAACAAATGCTGTCCATGAAAGTTAGAGGAGAACCCGGGATACGCGATCTCATCCCCACTGAGATCCAGCGGCGGTACAGAGGGAGCCGGGGAGGTAAACAAAAGCGGGATAGGCTAGCGGCTAGAGCTAACAGCCGCCGGCGGGTCAGACCCTCAGTTCCCTCCGTCATCACTGGGAACGTGAACTCGCTGCCCAACAAGGTGGACGAACTGACGGCGCTGTGCAGGACTGAGCAGCGCTACAGGGAGACCAGCTTGTTGGTGTTCTCAGAGACGTGGCTGACGGACTTCGTTCCCGATGCTAACGTCAGACTGACCGGCTTCTCCTCTGTACGAGCGGACCGGGACACGAACACCGCTGGCAAGAAGAAGGGAGGCGGTCTGATCATCTACACCAACAACAGATGGTGTCACCCAGGACATGTGACCGTGAAAACCACACTGTGCAACAGGGGTCTGGAGCTAACAGCTGTTAGCATCAGGCCCTACTACCTGGCGCGTGAATTTTCACACGTCATTGTCCTCGCCGTCTACATCCCCCCACGTGCAGACCCAGAGACTGCACGTGAGACCATCTGTACGACCATCTCTGATCTTCGGACCCGGCACCCGGAGGCGCTTGTCATCATCACGGGAGACTTTAATCACGTCACCTTGGACTCATGTCTCCCCACCATGTCCCAGTGTGTAGACTGTCCCACACGGAAGAACAGAATCATTGATCTGTTTTACACGAATGCCAAGGAGGCATACACCGCCACCCCCCTCCCCCCACTAGGCAGATCGGACCACAACCTAGTGTGCCTACAGCCCACCTACATCCCGCTGGTGATACGGCTGCCAGCAACAACACGGCAGATCAGGAGGTTGTCCCCAGAAGCAGAGGAGACGCTGAGGGACTGCTTCCAGACCACCAACTGGGATGTCATCGTGGGCTCACATGGGGAGGACATTGAGGGGGCAGCCCAGTGTTTAACAAATTATATGAACTTCTGTGTGGACACCGTGGTCCCTGTCAGGACAGTCAAGTGTTACCCAAACAACAAACCATGGGTAACCAAGGAAGTGAAGGCTGTCCTGAACAGGAAGAAGCGGGCGTTCAGGAGTGGGAACGATGATGCGATGAGAGAGGCTCAGCAGGCAGTGAGACTCTGCCTGAGGGAGGCCAAGGACAGCTACAGGAGGAAGCTGGAGAACCAGCTTGGGCGCAACCAAGTGCGGGCGGTCTGGAGTGGCATGAGGGCCATCACTGGCTATGGAGAGGGCCGCGGTACAGTGGAGGGGAACGTGGAGAGAGCTGACGAACTTAACAGCTTTTTTAATCGGTTCAGCTCCCCCATCACTCCATGCGCCTGTCCCCTGAGTTCCCCCGGCCCATCTGATCCGACTCCACCTACCTCCTTCTCCCCCTCTCCGTCCGGCTCATCTGCCTCCCCCTCTCCCTCTCCGTCCACCTCGCCCACTTACCTCAGCCCAAACCCAGATCCTTCCCCCACCCCAACTGCCGGACCCCCCGGCCGGAGGGATCAATGTGCCACGCCCCCACTCACGGCCATCACCGTGGAACAGGTGACGTCTGCGTTGCGGAGGCTTCGCCCAAGGAAGGCGGCCGGACCAGACCAGGTCCCCCCTAGACTCTTCAAGGCCTGTGCTACCGAACTGGGCGGACCCCTACACCTGCATCATCCCTGTACCCAAGCGGAGACGCCTCACTGAGCTCAACGACTATCGACCAGTCACTCTCACGTCGCACGTGAGGAAGACCCTAGAGCGACTGGTCCTGGAGCTCATGCGTCCCCAGGTGCAGGGCGCGATGGACCCTCTCCAGTTCGCCTACCGGCCACAAGTTGGGGCTGATGATGCAGTCCTGTACCTCCTCCACCGGGCCATCTCCTACTTGTATGTCGTGAGTTGTGCAGTGAGGGTGCTCTTTTTCGACTTCTCGAGCGCCTTCAACACCATCCAGCCCCGGCTCCTGCGGGAGAAACTGTCATCCATGGCTGTGGATCCCTACCTCGTGAGCTGGATCACGGACTATCTAACAGACAGACCACAGTACGTCCGTATGGGGAACTGTCTGTCGTCAGTGGTGACCAGCAGCACCGGGATCCCGCAGGGAACGGTACTCTCCCCCCTTCTCTTCACCCTCTACACAACGGACTTCCAACACAACTCGGGTACGTGCCACATGCAGAAGTTCTCTGATGACACTGCAATTGTGGCATGTATCAGGGGGGGTGATGAGAGGGAGTACAGGAGAGTGGTGGTGGACTATCTATCTATCTATCTATCTATCTATCTATCTATCTATCTATCTAGTACACAGCAGCCTTCAGGTGATTGGTTCAAATTGATCCTGTAGTGCTTTGGTCATGAATTTAAATTGATCAGAACAGAGTTTAGCAATGGGGTTATGGATAATTAGAAGATAACAAATGAGTTCTGTCACTACAGTGTTTTTTTCACAGTACAGTAGATCAATCTTTACTTGTCTGTGTGTAGAGAAACATTGTAGAGTCTGTGTGTGTGTGTGTGTGTGTGTGTGTGTGTGTGTGTGTGTGTGTGTGTGTGTGTGTGTGTGTGTGTGTGTGTGTGTGTGTGTGTCTGTATGTGTATGTGTGTGTGAGAGAGAGATAACCTCCTTCAGCATCTGCATGCCTTCATCACCAAGATCTGGCAAAGGGAGGCAATACCTGCAGACCTCAGAGATGCACTCATTGTCATCCTGTTTAAAAAGGGTGACAAGGCAGACTGTGGGAACTACAGGGGCATCTCACTACTCTCCACAACTGGTAAGATCATTGCTCGCATTCTGTTCAAGAGACTCCATCCAACATCCGAAGAAATCCTCCGTGAATCCCAGTGTGGCTTTCTTCCTGCCCGTGGTACAGCTGACAGGCTCTTCACTGCCCGACAGAAACAAGAAAAATGCAGGGAACAAAAACAGCCGTTATATATGGCATTCATTTACCTAACAAAGGCTTTTGACTCGGTGAACCGTGAGGCCCTATGGAAAATCCTTTCAAAATGTGGATGTCCAGAGAAGTACATCAGGATCCTGCGGCTCTTACATGACAACGTGTCAGCAACAGTCCTCTGCAGTGGCAGTGAGACGGAGCCTTTCAAGGTAGAGACTGGCGTCAAACAAGGATGCATTATTGCCCCCACTCTGTTTGCAGTTTTTATTGCAGCTATTATCCACCTAATTAGTCACAGCCTACCCTCCGGTGTTCAGATCATCTACAGAACTGATGGCAAACTGTTCAACCTTAACCGTTTTAAGGCAAAGTCTAAGATTTCCCGCACGTCCATCGTAGAACTGCAATATGCAGATGACAATGCCATCGGCGTCCACACAGAAGAAGAAGAAGACCTTCAGAGCATACTTGATGCTTTTGCTGGAGCGTACAAACTCCTGGGATTGGCCATAAATGTGAAAAAGACCAAGGTTCTCCATCAACCTCCACCAGACTCCTCCATAATCCAACCAACAATAATGATCGACAATGCAGTCCTTGAAAACGTGGACCAGTTCCCCTACTTGGGTAGCCATCTCTCCTCAAGGGCAGACATTGACTGCAAAATACATCAGCGCATCTGCTGTGCACGTGGGCCTTTGCCCCTTCGCAGAAGAGTCTGAAAACTCTGACCACCTACAGCAGACACATACGAGCCCTTGAGTCCTACTTCCAGAGGTGCCTCCGCAAAATCTTGCACATCGATTGGAAGGTGAGGCGCACAAATGTGAGCGTGCTTGAGGAGGCAGACATAGACAGCATTGGCACAGCCGTCTGTAAGCACCAACTCAGATGGATAGGTCACGTTGTGCGAATGCCAGACACTCGCCTTCCCAAGCAGGTCCTCTACTCAGTGCTGGTGACTGGTCAGAGAGCTCCTGGAGGTCACAAAAAGCATTTCAAGGACAACATTAGGATCAGCCTCAAGCAGTTCAACATAAACAGCATAGGTTGGGAAGACCTTGCTAGAAAAACAAGCAAATGGAGGAAATGTATGTACGAGGGAGCCATGTTCCACAAAGGTAATCTCCGCCGGGTTGCCACAGACAAGAGGCAGCAATGAAAGGAGAGAGCAGCAACCACCGTCAGAGCGCCACTTCCACATTCCACTCCCAGCACCTCATACCCATGTCCACATTGCCCAAAAGTGTGTGGTTCCAGAATTGGACGTTACAGTCATCTGAGGACCCACAACAAGGACCAACCAGGAGGACCATCATACTCAAACCCGAGGGATCGCCGATGATGATGTGTGTGTGTGTGTGTGTGTGACTCAGGTGTGTGTGTGTGTGTGTGTGTGTGTGTGTGTGTGTGTGTGTGTGTGTGTGTGTGTGTGTGTGTGTGACTCAGGTGTGTGTGTGTGTGTCAAGTCTGTTGATCTGTGAGTCTGTATGGAGCTCTTCTGTATTCCACTGTGATTACCTGTGTGCTGTGTGTACGCTGATGGTGATGAAGATGATGATTATGGTGATGATGATGATGGTGATGATGACGGTGATGGTGATGATGATGGTGGTGATGATCATGATGATGGTGATGATGATGACGAGGAGGAGGAGGAGGAGGAGGAAGAAGATTTAGAATCCAAACCTGCAAAATTCACATTTTGTTCCACCTGACATTAGTTTCTATATTATTTTGTAGAAACTCAACAGACCTGAGTAAAACTGTCAATTTGAAAAAATAAAAAAGATTAAAAAAAAAAAACACACACACAAAAAAAGATTCATTTGCATTCATTTCATTTGGAGATATTACAAGCAGGTCTGCTTGATGCATATACAGTACACAAGGGCAACTTGTGCCTCAGGAGGGAACAGGGCAGTCAATTAGGGCAGTAATTGATGCCCTCTGGGTGGGGTTCATGTTAAACAGAATACACTCTGAATCGTGGCTTCGATGGAGGAATCCTTCCTGTACAGGTGACTGCAGCGAACGTAAAGGCGTGTCCTGTCATGATGACGTGATTCCAAACACGTGGCTTAGCCAGGAAGTGACTCTGGAGCACAGAGTCCAGACTGGACACAGGTCCAAAGCCTCTGGGACGTGTCTAAATGCTGGAAGAGGAGCTGGGCAGTGCCACGGTTCCTCCAGGTAGGGAGGTGTTCAGGGCGTCACACTGGGAGGAGACGTCCAAACCAGGAGCGAGACCTTCAGCAGAGGAACCTCAGGAGAGCAAACTGGACAACGTGTTGGGTCCCTGGAGAAATGACATTTCAAGACGCAGAGTCGTCTTCTGGGCTGCCTAAAACCTTTCACTAATCAATCAGCATATCAATAAGCTATTGATTTCTTACACATATAAACTATGAAGCATAAGAAAGGTTTTCTTTGTGTGACTAGAAGCTCACCTGAGCCCCCCTTCAGCTTTCTGACGTGATGAATTGGGTTATAAATACATTTGTTCCTCTGCCCACATGAAGCTGCTGGTCCGGGGGGGGACGTTCTGTACCTGTCACCGAGGGGCTCCCGACTATTTCATTAGCCTGTAATGAATTGAATGTTGAGCTGATTGACAGCTGTGACACCCCCCCACTGGAGCTGCTGGATAAATCCGGCACACGGTCAATGAGAGCCGTCAGTCCTCAGGTCGTAGCTGCAGCTCCACCCATTGGTTCTCCATTAACCATCCGTCGGTCATTGGACTTGAACCAATGATGTCATAGGGGTAGCAGCACCACCACACTGTTAGCTCACATCTGCTGTGTTCCCATCAATATTTCATTTTAATTGTCACCTGCATGCTGTTGTCGTGGAAACCCTTGAAAGTTGTGTTGCTGTTTGTTTTTGGAATTAAATCTGTTTTGTTTTTTTTATCAGTTATTTTTTAGTGGATTGGTGGACGACATGATTTAGACCTAAATCATGTCTCAAACCACTGCCAGGGGCGGCAGTGGCTCAGTGGTAAAGCGGGCGGTAGAGCGGGTCGTCCTATGATTTCAATTCCCGCTCCCGCCCAAAAAAATACCCTGAGGTGAGCTGACAGTGGGAGGTGTCAGCTCACCTCGGGAGTACTGCCGAGGCGCCCTTGAGCAAGGTGCCATCCCCTTTACAAATTTCTCATTTAAGGCGCACCAAGAAGGAGCTGCCTGCCACTCTACCTCCCCTGCATGCCTACAGGCCCCCCTGTGTGTGTGTGTGATACAGGGGCCTGTACTCACAAATATATATATGTATGCATGCGTTTGTAATCAGTAGCTAGAGTGTGCGTTCTTAATTTCCCTTCGGGGATCAAACCAGTATATAAAATTTAAAAAAAAAAATTAAATAAAACTTTCAATGAGTATTATTTTGTTTTTCTGTGTTGTGGGCCTTTCAGTGAGAATGCTGTGACACCCCAGGTTCTGTAGGAGGTCAGTGTACCCCCACCATTAAGGACACGCGGTATCGGCTTGATTTGTTTAGTAGTTTCTCTGTTAGCAGGATGGGTTTCTGTGAAACAAGAGGGAACCGTAACATTCTGTAAAAGTGCTTCCAGCTGGAGAAACGGCTGCTGGAGGTTTGTAGGTTTTACTTTAACAGTTTTTCATCAGACTGTCTTCACAGTTTCCATCAATCTATCTCCAGCGAGAATCCATTTTACTTTGGAGTAGCTCCAGATAAAGAAGGGACTTATCTGACTTCACACTTTAACTACATGAAGGATCACAATCAGACAGCGGGGAGCTGCTCTGCAGCAGAGCTCAGGAGGGCTTTCAGATAAAGGACTGGATCAAATATGTTTCCCACCTTCTTCATTCAAACCAGGAAGTTTTGGTGAGTCTTTGTCAGAGTTCGTTAGTTTCCACATATCACCGATATTAAGGAGACGAAAGTGCAGACAGGATCTCTCATGTTCTACACCTGGGATTGGGAGCTCAGGTATGGAGGGTGTCTGGCCCTGAAGTGTTGCTGCTATCACTGCAGGATAGCTCATCCAATCAGAACAGCTTTCCCTGTTTGACAGTGATCAGTCAGTTTCTATCATTGGCTATAGGATGAGGTAAAGACAGAAGCGTGTCTGACGTCAGTGTGTCTGGAGAACGTGTTGTGAGGAGCCCCCCTCCCCTGTCTGAACGTCCATCTGGACACCCAGAGTAGAGAAACAATGCTTTTAGGTTCTACGCTATTCATGTTTTTTTTCTTTAACTCAGCAGAATATTTAATTCTACTTGACAGATCTAAACATTTACACAGTGTTCCGTTTACGTACATCTACAACAGTCGGCTGTCATACGCAGCTGTTCCTCAGACTGTTCCTTCCTGAAGCAGAGCTTAGACTTCAGGTTTTATGACCTTCAGTGGATCACTGAAGTAGTAAACAGCTACAGTGACCCCTCGTTCCTCGTGGTTCATACGGTCCAGGAACCACCCGCAAAAACGAAATTCTGCAATTTAGCAACAAATTATTTTATTATTTACGGTAATTTAAACATTTCTGAACCCCCTCCCCCCATACTGATATTAAAACACCTTCTATCTGTATTACCTTTAAAACTGTCAGGATTTGTAGTTGCTTCTCTCTCTACACGGGTCCTACAGTAAACCCTGACAGAAACACTCTAATGGACTGTTTAAAGCGTCTCACACAAGTGTCCTACGTCCCGAGACTCATGGGACGAAGCGAACGCAGCCAATAGAATGCGCATACGGTATCACATGACTACCTACTAAAAATCAGCGTTGTCGTGAAGCCGCGCGTGTTGATGCGTGAATGCGCAAAGGATTTAATGAAGTATTTTCCACACTATAAGGTTCACCTAAAGCCTTTATTTTCTCAAAAACCTACAGTAGGCCTTACTAGAGACAAACAGGTTTTAAATAGACCATTCATTGAAGGTGCGCCTCATAGTGAGAACATACTGGACTGTTACACTGAGCTTCTTCTGAGATACTAAACCCAGTAGAATGTTCTGGAATGACTCAGTGTATGATGTCAGTAATATTTTGTAAATACATAATCTGATGAATACAAGGTAGTAAATTAAATTTGATTGATATTTTTTGATTTTTTTCGTCCCCATGGGGAAAATTGTCTTCATTAACTCCACATTACAGACCACATATTCACAATAAAATATAACAATTACCTCAACAACAGACAGTACAGAACAGTTTACTGTTTTATGATCGGCAGCGGCTGTGAAGCTAACGTGGTTTCGGTGACTTTAGATGGAAAGTCGATGACAGGGTTAGATTTAGCCTCCAATATCTTAAAGTGTCTCTTGGGCTGGTTGAGAGAGATGTCAGACCACACATGAGGAGACTGGAAGGCTGCCACTACCCATCAGCCCCCATTACTGCAGCGATGGAGAGTGATGGCGAGCCCCAGGAGACCAGGGACAGGGCTGAATGAGAACACTGTCAGATCTGCCCCCACACAGTACCACCAGGCAAACAGCTTGGTAAAATACAGTGAATGCATGAGCATGTGTGTCTCACTGGCTCTGAGGCAGAGCAGGGCTAAACATGGAGAATGACCCCCCCATGTCCAGGATCAGTCTGACCAATCACCCTCTGTTGTGTAGCTTTAGGTTCAGCTCACAAACGCCTCCAAAGGCTTTCACAGACTTGAGTCAATGTGACACCTTCTGTCCTCAGTGACAAACTGTACAGGAGAACACCCCCCCCCCCCCAAAAAAGGTAACCAGATACAAAAAACTGTACAGGAGAACACCCCCCCCCCCCCCAAAAAAAAGGTAACCAGATACACAAACTGTACAGAACACCCCCCAAAAGATAACCAGATACACAAACTGTACAGGAAAACACCCCCCCCCCCAAAAAAAAGATAACCAGATACACAAACTGTACAGGAGAACACCCCCCCCCCAAAAAAAAAAATAAAAAAGGTAACCAGATACACAAACTGTTGGGGGGCAACAGAGGAATAGGAACACCGGACAGCCTCCCTCAGAAAATACACACATAACAGTTAATGGGTTCATCATCACCATCACCATCATCATCATCACCATCACCACCATCATCATCACCATCATCATCATCATCATCACCATCACCATCACCATCACCATCATCATCATCATCATCATCATCATCATCAGTGTTCTCGTTTGCCTGCGTCCTTTCGTCTTTGACGCACAACTTTTGACGAGGACACACGGTGGACACATGAGTCCCACAGACGCAAGCTTTAAATTCTTACAATAAAAAAAAGTCGTTGCACCCTTTTCTGCGATATAATATTGTGAAAAATGCACGTCCATTCGACAAAAAATATTCACAATTTATCCATTTCTCCACTTTCATTTCGAACCCGGAAGTCGCCGTTATGTCTCGCGTGAGACTCATCTACGGGATTCAGCTCCGTTAAAATCCACCTGCATCGAAAGTAACGGCAACACGACGTCTGCTCATTCTGCACGCAGCAGTGAGAGAGCGACGAGTTAGTCTTATATTATCACCATGTCTCTGAAAAAAAAAAAAAATCAGTGCTTTTTTGGACAAATAATCATAAATTCATGTTGACAAAGAGACAGATATTTCTGTGGACAGTCAGAATGAAGAGGCAGAAGACGAAAAAAACCCTACAAAATCCGAGCATTTGTACACCAATGAGTGAGGCACGTTGATACCTATGGAGAAACTACGTGTATTGTGAGGTATGCACACAACAGAATTCAGTCAATGGTACGCACAAATCTGAAAAAAAATCTAAATTTCATGAGGTCCACCTTAACGTGCCATGCTGAACTGAACTCACACATGTTGGCCACGGATATCCCCTCACGGCAAGAAGACCGAAAGAGATGCACTGCAAAACCCAGTGCCAAGAAGGATGAAGCAATCTTAGTTCTTTTAAGGGTTGTGAAATGGATGGCTGCTGAAGATACACCCTTCAGCAAGCTTAAACTATCATTATTCATGGCATTGGTGTACCTGATGGGGATCTCCTGAAACAGAACATGTATTATGACTCATACGTAACAGGAAGCCATCTTTTGGATGGTTTGGCCGAAGTCGCAGAGAAAGAGTTAATAGAGAAATTCAGACATCTCCTGTATTAATTAAGCATCCCTGCAGACGAATCGACAGACGTAACAAATGTAAAGACGTTAGTTCTCTATGCTCAAATAATTTACTCTGATACAATATTTTTAAAACAGATTTTCTTAAGAATAACTACCAGGCTTTAACATGTTGATAAAAAAAATGTTGTTCTTTTTTCTTTTTACTTAATAAACAGATATCACATTATTAATAATATCATTAAAATTAACAGTTTGTTTAGTTTTTATATTATACTATTGGCTAAACTCAATCCTTGCATGCAGCTTTTACTATACTGTATATTACTGTATATTACTTTTGGGAAGTATAAACGTCATGCTGGGATGCACAATTTTTTTTTGCAGCGCATCCCAGGGATGCACTACTTTCTGGAGGAAATGAACCCTGATCATCATCATCATGTAATTAACGACACCCTCTACGTCCAAAATAATAAAAAAAAAAAGGTGTCCCATCAAGTCTCAATAAAACCATCAGGACATAGAGGGACAAAGATGGGCTGATGGTGAGACTGAATGTTCTGGTAGAAGGAACATGACTGTGGAGTCTGGTGTCTAACCTTCAGCCCTCCAGAGATACATCACCTTCTCGTCTTCAGCCCCGTTTCCACCTTGTGGGTTACGGGGGTTGCTGGAGCTAATCTCAGCTGGCTCCTGTCGATCCATCACTGGGGGGTGTCTAACCCCCCTACTATGAACACACTGTGCGTCCTGAGCAGCACGCGGTGACCGCAGGGCAGCAGATTTACCACAAACTGGAGCCAGGTGGGATAAACGTGTTCTGGAAGGGAGGGCAGTGATGCTCCGTGGCCTCACCTTGAATCATGCTGCTATGAACACAGGAGTCTCTGGCCTGCTTTGCATCTGTATGCCCACCCACCTGGCCCTCCCTCCCCAGCACTGCTTGCTGTCCAGAAGTGATGTTCTGCCAGCTGGCAGCTGCCTGTCGCTCAGGGCAGCAGCTCTAACGCAGATGACTCCACCTTCTGCACACGACCAATTCATCATAAACACTACAGTTCTCTTGGTGCTCTGCTGGAATGATGGATCATGCTCTAGTGACTGTATTCTAGTGACAGTTATTATTCTAGTAGTCTGAACACTGAGCAGGGGCTGGGAGATATGTTTACATCTGTGGACAAATAGACATAATTCTGGTAAAGCTGGTGTTAAAGAGCCCAAAGACTGTATCTACACCGGTGTGTGTGTGTGTGTGTGTGTGTGTGTGTGTGTGTGTGTGTGTGTGTGTGTGTGTGTGTGTGTGTGTGTGTGTGTGTGTGTGTGTGTGTGTGTGTGTGTGTGTGTGTGTGTGTATATGGGGCAGACTGTACTCTGAACACATCAGGCGATCTGTCTTCCTGCTGGACTTCCTGCTTCTTGAGCGTTCCTGTGGGCTCCAAATGGAGCAGGTCATCGTCATTTAAAGACGGCCGACACGTGAACACGTTTATTCACCACAGGATGGACATATGTTCCACATGACATGAAAATGACTCCAAACTTTGATTTTAAGCTTAAATTTTCAGTGCAGCATCTGACTGTAAAAAAAGTGAAGTTGGAAATGTGAACAGATATCAGAAGTTTGTGGACCTCAGGATCCACCTGATGAGGAACGTGTGTGATGCCATCTCCAGGTGGGACACTCTGTGATATAAATCATTGTCAAGCAGCACATGTGTCCCATTCATGGTTGTGCACCTACCTGACTGGGACTGAATGCTAATGTCTTCACGCGTCCACAGTGGAGAATCACGTCTAAAAACTACAAAGTTATCTTTTCTAGTCCGCCTGGGGCTTTGGATTCATATTTAGGAGCTCTAGTGGTCATTTTAGCCCTGCTTTTGCTTATTTTGCATATCTAATTCATGTAGATCCAAATGCATGTATGACTACATTGTTGTAATGCATTAAGAATACTTTGTTTCTGAATTTTTTTCTTTGTTTTTCAGGCAGTTTAACAGGAACCAGAATACTCATTGTTTCAAGGGACTCCAGAGCAAACCTGAAATCTGATTGGATTTCCAGCAGAAACGGAATCTGCAGCCAAACCGCCGTGGGAGTTATAATAATATTATTATTATATTATCATTATAGTAACATCTACTGATGACCTGATGAGTGGCATCTCATTTGCTTCAATCACTGCTCTACTTATTGTTGTGAACTCGTGTTTAGAGGGTCAGGTCAAAAGGTGAGACACAAACATGAAGAACCAGGTTCATCTTTAGCAGAAAGCTCTCATGATGGTTTACCCACAATGCTCTGTGGATCAAAAAAAAGCATCACCTTACTTTCCAGCACTGAGTTGAGAGAAAATGAGAGTTGGTCAGTTTTTTTCTGTCATTATGGGGTGTAGTCCTGGTCTAAATGGGAGGAATAAGGTGGGAGGTGTTTTTGTCAGACTAAATGAATGACTAAATGAAGATCTGTAATGTTTGCGTGACTTTTCTGAAGGACCAGCCTTTAGCCGTAGCTTTGATGCACCAGACAGTCACCCTCAGTGGAGTCGAGGCTTTTTTATCGATGGTAGGAATTTATTTAACTATTAATATGAAAAATTCAGTTAAGTAGAGCTTGAAAATCAAGTTAATGTCAGCTAAGGTGTAGTTGTTCATGTTCAGATGATTAAAATAGTTGTTTCACCTCCCAAAGTCACCGTCATGCTTTACATGTAAACATGCTAACATTTACTTTACAGCAACACATTCATACACGCATTCATTCATACATGACTGTGTTTGCATGTTTTTTGCTCAGTAGCTTATGTGGTCATAAAAAAATAAAATAAACACCACATGTTGAAGACAGGAGAGGTGGACTTCTCCTCTGGCCATAGCGACTCAAAAAGCTGGGACACCCTCCTAAAAGACGTCTCACAAAGGGACGCTTCATCCTGTCCTGTCCCTGGTTCTTCCTGTCTATTGTGTTGTACACATGGCCTCAGTCCACATCTCCATTAGGGACACTTCCATGTTTCCTCAGCTATGAAGGAACATCATCTTTAAATGTCTAAACACTGAAAAATTACTGGTGCAGAAAGAAACTATTGAGACTTCATCCTCTTACAGATGTTCTGTCATTCAGCCTTTGGCCAACTCCATAATCTTTTGTTTGTTATGTGGGGGGAGGGGGGTTGTGGCCTCATTTGGCCTCCACTATTTCCTCCTGTGCTGCGGTGGGTGGGCGCTTGATAATTACCCTGAAACAAGTACAAGAAAATCCATAAATGTCTCCAACCAACTTCAACTTCTTTATAATAGAATCCTAGAAAAAAATTGTAGGAGAAAAAAAACTGACCTCCATGGTGAGTTTATTAATGTTCATTAATGTTCATTAATGTTCATTAATGTTCATTAATGTTCATTAATGTTCATTAATGTTCATTAATGTTCATTAATGTTCATTAGTGTTCATTAATGTTCATTAATGTTCATTAATGTTCATTAATGAAACTCCAAACTCCAACCTCCAAACTTCACCAGCTCACAGTCCCCTCTGTCATGTGTCAGTGGATCACCAGCTTCCTGACAGACAGGACACAGCAGGTGAGGCTGGGGGCGATCACCTCAGACACTCGGACAGTCAGCACCGGTGCCCCCCAGGGTTGCGTCCTCTCTCCGCTGCTCTTCTCCATCTACACCAACGACTGCACATCCACGCACCCAGCCGTCAAACTCCTGAAGTTTGCAGATGACACAACTGTCATTGGACTCATCCAGGACGGGGATGAGTCCGCATACCGACAGGAGGTGAGACAGCTGGTGGACTGGTGTAGTCGCAACAGCCTGGAGCTGAACACGCTCAAGACTGTGGAGATGACAGTGGACTTTAGGAAGTTACCCTCCCCTCTGCTCCCCCTCACCATTGCGAACAGCCCTGTGGACTCTGTGGAGAGCTTCAAGTTCCTGGGGACCACTGTTTCCAGGGACCTGAAGTGGTCTCTCCACATCAGCTGCATCCTCAAGAAGGCCCAGCAGAGGATGTACTTTCTCAGGCAGCTAAGGAAGCACGGTCTGCCACAGGAGCTGTTGGTCCTGTTCTACACGGCAGTCATTGAATCGGTTCTGTGTTCCTCCATCACAGTCTGGTTCGGTGCTGCCACCCAAAGGGACAGGACACGACTACAAAGGACAATCAGGTCTGCTGAGAAGATCACTGGGACCTCCCTGCCCTCCCTCCAAAAGCTGTACTCCTCAAGAATTAGGAGTCGGGCAGGGAAGATCATCTCAGACCCAACACACCCTGGACACCGACTATTCAAAAGGCTACCCTCTGGGAGGCGCTACAGAGCCCTCCTCTCAAAAACAAACAGACTCAAAAACAGTTTCTTCCCCGAAGCCATAAGACACTTGAACAATAAATTTTAACTATTTGTCTCCAAACCCCTGCAACATGCACTCAGCACCTGCATATCGTGTCCCCCCCCCCACCTACTGCTTTTTGCTTCCTACATTTTGTACTTTGTATTTAGTATAGTTATTTATAATATTTAAGTATTTAGAATAGTTAACTTATGAATGAACAGTTTGAGACACCACCTGCCGGAAACAAATTCCTCGTCTGCTTTTTACAAACGATGGCCAATAAAGCTGATTCTGATTCTGATTCTGATTCTGATTCTGATTAGTGTTCATTAATGTTCATTAGTGTTCATTAATGTTCATTAATGTTCATTAATGTTCATTAATGTTCATTAATGTTCATTAGTGTTCATTAATGTTCATTAGTGTTTATTAATGTTTATTAATGTTCATTAATGTTCATTAATGTTCATTAATGTTCATTAGTGTTCATTAATGTTCATTAGTGTTCATTAATGTTCATTAATGTTCATTAATGTTCATTAATGTTCATTAGTGTTCATTAGTGTTCATTAATGTTCATTAATGTTCATTAATGTGTGTGGGTGGAAGAGAGAGAGAGAGGAAGAGTCGTCTGACACACAAAATGAGCATGTGTGTCCCATTTTCTTTATATAAGGTTCAACGTCACAGACACACACACACACACACACACACACACACACACACACACACACACACACACACACACACACACAGACACAGACACACACACACACACACACACATACACACACACACAGACACAGACACACACACACACACACACACATACACACACACACACACACACACACACACACACACACACACACACACACACACACACAGACACAGACACACACACACACACACACACACACATACACACACACACAGACACACACACACACACACACACAGACACAGACACAGACACACACACACACACACACAGACACAGACACACACACACACACACACACACACACATACACACACACACACATGCACACAATCAACATACTGCTGCTTCTGGCTTTTCCCTTCAGGGGTCTCCACAGCCAATCAGTGTCCTCCATCTAACCCTGTCTTCTCATCCTCTTCTCTCACACCAACTACCTTCATGTCCTCTTTCACTACATCCATAAACCTCCTCTTTGGTCTTCCTCTAGGCCTCCTGCCTGGCAGTTCAGAACTCAGCATCCTTCTACCAATATATCCACTATCTCTCCTCTGGACATGTCCAAACCATCTCAGTCTGGCCTCTCTGACTTTATCTCCAGAACCTCTAACATGTGCTGTCCCTCTGATGGACTCATTCCTGATCCTATCCATCCTGGTCACTCCCAGAGAGAACCTCAGCATCTTCATCTCTGCTACCTCCAGCTCTGTCTCCTGTCTTTTCCTCAGGGACACTGTCTCTAGACCAAACAACATCGCTGGTCTCACCACAGTTTTGTACACCTTTCCTTTCATTTGAGCTGAAACTCTTCTATCACACATCACACCTGACACTTTCCTCCACCCGTTCCATCCTGCCTGGACACGCTTCTTCACCTCTTTTCCACACTCTCCATTGCTCTGGACTGTTGACCCTAAGTACTTCAAATCTTCTTGATCTCTTCTCCCTGTAACCTCACTCTTCCACTTGGGTCCCTCTCATTCACACACATGTACTCTGTCTTACTGCGGCTAACCTTCATTCCTCTCCTTTCCAGGACAAACCTCCACCTCTCTAGCTTCTCCTCCACCTGTTCCCTGCTCTCACTACAGATCACAATGTCATCTGCAAACATCATAGTCCATGGAGATTCCTGTCTGACCTCGTCTGTCAGCCTGTCCATCACCATAGCAACTTTAGAGTAAAAAGTGACCCCCACCCCAGCTGCCCAACGGTTCTAGGTTTATATAGAGAAGAGGGGCTAAAATGACCACAGTATTAGGAGACTATGAAAACAAGCTGTTCCCTACCCCCCCCCCCCCCACCAGCAGACAGGTGGACTTCCACACATGAACAGCGTGGCAGAAGGGTACCTGGCCGGTAGCAAACAGACCTGAGGGTCTGAAGCTGAGAACACTGGGCTTCAGGAGGCTGTCGTCTGACTCCAGCTGGACTAAACTGTCTGTGATGTGAAGCTGAAGCTCATGATTCATATGCTGACCCTCTGCAGCCACTAAACCTCCACCTGAAGGGTGACACAGGCTGCCGGCCCTCGGGGGCCACTCTGCCTATTGACGAATCATCAGTGAAGATTCCTTGAAGGCTCCTCCAGGACGGGTAGAAGTTTGTTCCCCCCAGGAGCGTTAGTCCAGAGCGTTCACACGGTGTGATTGTTCATTCCCACCACATTCCGTCTGAACCAGAGACGCCCCCCCCACTATTCTGATGGTACATTTTGTTTTTTATTTGTGCAAATGAGTGTGTGAATACTACCAGAGTGATTTGGGGGGTATCTTAGGGGCATCTTGGGTGTGTTTCCATCTGTGTGTGGTGTGTGTGAACAGTCATAACACCCTGGGTACTTGTCAGCGGCAGACGCCAGTGTGTAGACAGAGGGTGTATTCGTCTCCGTGGATACGGGACAGACAGATAGTTACCCTAACGACTGTCAGTCATGTAGTAAAACACCGGCGCAGGCAGATGTCTCTGGTTTTTAACGCCCGTTTTAACAACCCCTGTGATGCAGGATGAGGTCAGCAACATCAGGAGGGACAGGAATCATCAAAATACTGGCATGTTTCACGAGCGACTTCTGATATTGGTTTATTTTGCTGTGATTTACTTCATGAGGAGTACAGAATAAAAACCGCTGGAATTGGCTCTGACTTCAAGACATGATTAATTTAAAGAAAAATGAAGTGTTCCTTGTTTGTAGAGCACTGAGCCAATACGTTTCCTAGAGGCTTGCTTAATGAGGAGTGGACAACGTATTTACTCAAACATCTATGTTTAGACATGTTGTCCCACTTCTCCTTAAAGAGCTCTGGCTATCTCCTCAGCTTCAGGAGAGAATGGCTATTCCTTCTCCTTTCCTCTTTCTTTAGAATTAGATCATTAAAGAAAAACTGGTAATGAGAAAAAATGGAGCCACAGATCCCCCAGAGGGTCCAGCAACAGCTGAATACTGATTCTGCTGAAGCACAGAGAAGCTGATGTCACTGAGGGTGTTATTTGGTTTACATTATCCTGTTTTCATAATCAATTCTATCTGACAGCCCCCAGAGTCACCAGACTATTAAAGCTTAACATTTCAGGCTGTAAAATCCCATCTTTATGACTCATTATTCAGTGAAAATCACTTTTAAGCCATAATAACCCTGCTAGCATTAAGTGCCAGTTATACATCTGTACACACTTTATATCTTGCTTTTTTTAATTTGATTTTATCTGTTACTCTATTGGAGATGTAGTTTGATTTCCTACATACATGATCCTGCCATCAAGTCTGTGTGCAGTATCAGAGTAACAGATCATCAACGTATGCTTTTTATCACAAAACACACAAGATGTCTACCATCCCTTTGTGTTTCCTCTCATACTTTGTGTTGTACTGTTTGTTGTACTGCCTGTTGTACTGCCTGTTGTACTGCCTGTTGTACTTCCTGTTGTACTTCCTGTTGTACTGCCTGTGTTGTACTTCATGTTGTACTGCCTGTGTTGTACTACCTGTTGAACTGCCTGTTGTACTGTCTGTTGTACTGCTTGTTGTACTGCCTGTTGTACTGCCTGTTGTACTGCCTGTTTTACTGCCTGTTGTACTGTCTGTGTTGTACTGCCTGTTGTACTGCCTGTTGTACTGCCTGTTGTACTGCCTGTTGTACTGTCTGTGTTGTACTGCCTGTTTTATTGCCTGTTGTACTGTCTGTGTTGTACTGCCTGTTGTACTGCCTGTTGTACTGCCTGTTGTACTGCCTGTTTTACTGCCTGTTGTACTGTCTGTGTTGTACTGCCTGTTGTACTGCCTGTTGTACTGCCTGTTGTACTGCCTGTTGTACTGTCTGTGTTGTACTGCCTGTTTTATTGCCTGTTGTACTGTCTGTGTTGTACTGCCTGTTGTACTGCCTGTTGTACTGCCTGTTGTACTGCCTGTTGTACTGTCTGTGTTGTACTGCCTGTTGTACTGCCTGGTGTACTGCCTGTTGTACTGACTTTGAGTTTATCAACTCATATCCAATCCAACTCGATCTTCTGTGAAAAGCATTAAAAAAAGAAAGAGAACACTGAAATGGGACCTGCCTGACAAAGGGAAGAGGGTTGGTGAACCCTTCCAAAGTTACCCCAACAGCACTCCAACTCACCCAAGAGGAGGCAAAAGAACCCAGAACAACATCTAATGATCTACAATCCTCATTGGTCTCTATGTAGGTCAGTGCTGATGACATCACTGTAAGAAAGAGACTGGACAAGAACATTAACGGGAGAGTTTCAAGGGGGAAACCCTGACAAAGGATCATGTTACCTTTACCCAAGTCATTTGGGGAAACATTTTGTTGACTGACGAGACAAATGTGAATATTTCCGATTGTGTGACTCCTTTTATATCTGACATACAATTAACACAACATTCCATAAAGATCACATCACTGGATGGGTAGTGTGATGGTCTGGGGCTGCTCTGGTGCTTCAGGACCTGGTCACAGCGGGACAATGATCAGTATTGGAATGTCCAGTTCTGATTTTAACTCCTCTGAGATGTTCTGGCATGACCTTGAACAAGCAGTTCATGTTTAAACCCTCCAGTATGGATGAATTGAGAGGATTCTGCAAGTAAACGTGGACTAAAATTCCTCCACCGCTATGTGAAAGACTTGTGTTTGATTGCAGTCATAGTCGTATGAAACAAATAAGTAGGTTTAAAGCTCTGACAGAAGTTTAGAAAAGCTTTTTGCCTTTGTTGAAGGGAATGATCATCTAAAAGCTGCACTTTGTGTTCCATCAGTTTTTTTTTTTTCATAAAGTTATTTTGAAGATCTGAAACATAAAGTGTCAGAAGAGAGTAGAAAGAGGACAGATCCATAAATGTGGGCAAATATTATTTAAAGTAACTACATTCTTACCTCAAAGGACTTTTAAGGAAAGACTTTCTTTAGAGATGAATAAAAGTTTGTCGGTAAGTTGAATTTGACTTTAAAATAGTGGAGAGCCAATCCATGTGTGATCAGTACTGTTATCATTCAACACTAGAACACAAACTACTAGCAGTCTCACAGAGTTGGTGGAGGTTAATTATAAAATATCTTAACCAGAATCTTTCTGCCTCATTACTTGAATGAAAAATCCCTTCCTCCGCCGATTGAGTTAGTTGTACAAAAATACATTCATATCTTATATATACACATATTATATACATATTATATACTGTACATACAGTTATATACATACATTTTCTGTTTATTTGAAACTCTGAAATACTTGCTCTGTAAACAGTTATTGTCCTCAGATCAAAACGATTGATTTTAAACCTAATTATGAGATTGTGAAGTAAATAGTTTTCTAATAA
Organism: Antennarius striatus; assembly: GCF_040054535.1. NCBI lineage: Eukaryota > Metazoa > Chordata > Actinopteri > Lophiiformes > Antennariidae > Antennarius > Antennarius striatus. The sequence goes on along the minus strand of NC_090785.1, from coordinate 24,119,276 downwards.
ACAATAAAAATAAAACTTTGAGTGGAATTGGAAGCCTCAAGATATTCTGGAGTCAAGCAACAACATTTTTTATTTCATATAAATATGATTTAATGTGTAGACAGATATATTAGTTGAATATACACAGAAGATACTGAACTCTTGATGCCGATGTCCAAACAGTCCAAACCTGAGATTGTATAGATTCCACATCCCAGATGATGTACAGGTACAGGTGTGTGTGAGCTGGACCCGGGTTTCACAGAGATGTGGCTCCATTACATAAGAGCTGATATCAGAAGTCTTTCACATTCAGATCACAGCTATCCAAGAAAATGTAATGAAGCTTTCAGCTGATGAATCTTTTTTTTTTTTTTTTTTTTTCTGGAGGGGGGGGTTGGCACGCGAAGTGTGGATGAAAGGAAATACAACCTTTCTAGGAATAAAACTGTTCAGGGATGATGGGAATTGATTGTGGCTGTGCATCAGGTACACAAAACTCATCCACTGGTAGGTCAGCCCATTTGATGCCCCCCCTCACGTCTCGTGGTCAGTGGCTGCTAAACCAGTCTGAATCTGACAGACTATATTAATATACTATACACCCAAAAAACCTCCACAAAAGAATATCTCAGTCAACCAGCCCTGAACAAGTACGCCACAGGAATAATGCAATCGATAAAGACGTGGCACAGAAAACTCCCCCACCCCTACTGTGTATAGACCGTCAGGACAGTGGGAAACCAGTCTGAGACGTATTCACAGTACTTACAGATTCCTGTCCCAGCTAAGTCACGTCCGAGTCGTCCTTCTATCCATTTCCTAGACGGGACACACGTCCAGGGGCTCCTAGATGACCTCATCAAACTTAGCCCATCCTCCTCTGTTGTAGCCACCCATTGGTCCAAAGGGGGGTGGGGGGGTGACTGTGACGGAGTGTGTGTCCTCTGTACTGGATGCCAAATTACCCCCAATGACCCGCCCAGCCACCTGCCTCCTAGCTGGCTGTCATTGGTGGTGTGTGAGTGGAAGACTGAACAGTGTATGGGGATGATGTCGTTCACCAATTATGGGAGATTTGAACTAAAAATACTTATAAATAGTGATATCTATCAAGCGGTCTTTGCTAAGGGTAACCAGTAGAGCTCCTCAACATGTCGACCTCACTGCAGAAGTAATGTATGGAGCGTAACATCCAGTTTATTTTATCAACAACATTCCTTATAGGAGCACCAGGGCAGTTTATTGGACACTGAGCACTAAAGTTACTTTTGTATGTAACGTTTTGTTTTGGTGACTTTTCTATGACTATCGGTTTGTTACGGCTGAAGTGTCACATTTGATATTAAATGTTAATGTTAATATTAATGTAATAAAGTCTGTTGGAGACGTCACACTGATTACACGTCAGGTCAGGGAAAGCAGAGATGAACTGGGCGCATGAACAGAAGGCGCACAACGTGTGTGATGGGAAACAGAGGAGGGGAGGGAGTGGATATGGGGGCCCTCCCATCAGTCAGGGGAACATGACTGAGACAATGTTCACAAATCCAAATTGTTAGCACCGCTAACAATTAGCTCCACTTTCACACAACCCCCCAGGACCAAATCTGGCTCAGTGGTGCTTCAGGTAATGAACATTTCCCCTTTTCCCTCATTGTCTTCTATGGGGAACGCCTTTGTTTGAGTGTGTGTGTGTGTGTGTGTGTGTGTGTGTGTGTGTGTGTGTGTGTGTGTGTGTGTGTGTGTGTGTGTGTGTGTGTGTGTGTGTGTGTGTGTGAGAGAGAGAGAGAGAGAGTGTGCGTGTGCGTGCGTGAGTGATTGTGTGTGTGTGTGTGTGTGTGTGTGTGTGTGTGTGTGTGTGTGTGTGTGTGTGTGTGAGAGAGAGAGAGAGTGTGCGTGCGTGAGTGATTGTGTGTGTGTGTGTGTGTGTGTGTGTGTGTGTGTGTGAGAGAGAGAGAGAGAGTGTGCGTGCGTGAGTGATTGTGTGTGTGTGTGTGTGTGTGTGTGTGTGTGTGTGTGTGTGTGTGTGTGTGTGAGAGAGAGAGTGTGCGTGTGCGTGCGTGTGTGTGTGTGAGTGATTGTGTGTGTGTGTGTGTGTGTGTGTGTGTGTGTGTGTGTGTGTGTGTGTGTGTGTGTGTGTGTGTGTGTGTGTGTGTGTGTGTGTGAGAGAGAGAGAGAGAGAGTGTGCGTGTGCGTGCGTGAGTGATTGTGTGTGTGTGTGTGTGTGTGTGTGTGTGTGTGTGAGAGAGAGAGAGAGAGTGTGCGTGCGTGAGTGATTGTGTGTGTGTGTGTGTGTGTGTGTGTGTGTGTGTGTGTGTGTGTGTGTGTGTGTGTGTGTGTGTGTGTGTGAGAGAGAGAGTGTGCGTGTGCGTGCGTGTGTGTGTGTGAGTGATTGTGTGTGTGTGTGTGTGTGTGTGTGTGTGTGTGTGTGTGTGTGTGTGTGTGTGCGTGCGTGCGTGCGTGCGTGCGTGTGTGTGTGTGTGTGTGTGATTGTGTACATGTGCCTTGTCTTTGTGGGTGGGTGTCTGTGAATCTTAAAAAGCAGAGGTCACGCCTGCAGCCGTTACTTGTCAAACCTGTAAAAACACACAACAGAACGTCACGTTCAACAAGAGCGAACCTGTGAAATAAAAGGTAAAGACGAGAAAGAAGCAAGAGGAAGAGAAAAAGGGAGGGAGAAAGATCAAGTGATACTGAATAAGGACGGAGACGAGGACTGAATGTGTGATGCAGAAGTCTTCCAATCGTAAGGATGCCAGTGTTTCAAGACCCCTGGCTCAGCAAGGGTCACCCAGCTCTGCTTTACTGCAGGAGATTTCATTTAGAGCCAAAACAAGTCAGGGTCGACAATTACACTGGAGAGAACATCACACAAGGGAGGAAGGTAAGGTCTGTCAGGAGTTAGAAGAGATTAGTGGCAAAATACAGTAAAACGGGAAGTTAAATAAAACTGTCTGATGGTTTTTAGGATTGTCACGACTTCTCAAACATCACTGAATTGATTATGTGTGATGACCAAATAAATAATGTTACATCCCAATGTGCTGATGTGTTGTGATCGTCAGTGTTCGTCTGTTCGTCCACCAAATGTCTTCCAAACCATTCAGATAGAAAGATGGAACAAACAGCACATAACTCAGGCAGCAAAGGGGATGAAGATGAGATGATGACCTTGACCTTGAGAAAAGAAGGTCAAGGTCTAATTTCAACTTTTGTACATCTTTTGCACATATCTCTGAAACCTGGTGAGATATACCATATTGGCCCGAATATAATGTCTAGACCCCGAATGTAAGACGACCCCCAATTTTCAGTCTTATTTCAACACAAAACACAACGTCTTATATTGGGGCCAATACAGTAATCACAAAACAAAGAGCAACAAGTTCAGGAAGTCAGAGACACAAAAATATGATGACGACCTTCACCTTTGGTGAAAAGCCCGATACTGGATAGTACAATATAGGATTCATTGCTGCGACCATTATGTAAGTAGGTCAGGGTAAAATTTTGAATTCAGGGGTGTTGCAGGATGCCTTGTTGTAGCTGTATTTGGAGAGTGGGATCAGTAAGAGTATATTAGACTTGTCCTTTGATTTGTCAGGACAGTATGCTTAAATTGTCCCTTCCTTCCTTCCTTCCTTCCTTCCTTCCTTCCTTCATCCACCTTCTTGAAAATGACATGATTGCAATTGTCTCTTCTTCAGCGGTTCATCTGAAGTTGGGTCAGGGGGTTTGTCTACGGTTGTCAGAAAGGTACAACCCACACCAGTTTCCAGTTCGTTGCAGGCACAAAGAAAGACGGACACACATTAACAATCACACCTACGAACAATTCAGAGTGACCAATTCACCTCGGCTGCAGGGGTCTGGGGGTGGGGGGAAGCCTGGAGAGAACAAACGCAGACATGGAGAGAACGTCCAAACCCCACACAGAAAGGAACCAGGAACCTTGGGTGAATGGTTGAAGCCAACCATGATTCCAGGCAAATGATCACATCTTAACTGGCTAGCAGCTTGATAGTAGAACCATTACGTCCATCACATCAGGAAACTGGGAAATAAGGCAGATAATGTATGGTGACATGAAACAGTAGAAGTCCAAGTGAGACGTGAAGACAGACAAATTGTCACTGGTCAAACTGTAAAAAGGTCAAAGGTAAATTATGGAACCCAGCATTCTTTTGGCATAATTACACATCAGTTCAAATTTAATTTGAGTGACCTCTGACTGAATCAGAGGTTTGACTATTAGTCTAATCCTCATCTCCAGTACTCTGGAATAGAGTTTCCA
>NC_090785.1:24110000-24112500 GCF_040054535.1 Antennarius striatus | reverse complement strand
GCCATACGATTGCGTTCCAAACCATCCGTCAGCACAGGCTGTCAGTCGCACTCACAACTAATTCACACTAAAAATGTAACCGATATCTCCAACTGAATGATTTATTGATTGTTATAGTAATGACCAGCCCTAGCAGGAGGGGCTCTAAAATAAGCCTTTCCTCCTGCTTACATGAGAACGGAGGCCGTGTGTTCCGGCGGCGTCAGGCTGCGGTACGTTCTCCTTCCTGGCTGCAGGCTGAACGTTTTAACTCGTGTTTTCTTCCCGTTTCCTTCCTGAGCGTTAGCGGCGCTAGCCGGGGCTCCGTCCTCTGGAGCACCTGAATCACTCGTGGCTTATGGTTTGTTGGGCTTCTGTGCTGAACTTGGACTGCTTTGCTGATATTGGTACATTTTTCAACTCTGTAGAAAGAAAACAAAAAGAACCGCCGGCACCTCAGATAAATACGGTTTCCTCCCTCGTGGTTTTTATTCCTTTTACAAAAACCAAACCTGATGAGTCACCAGGTATTTAACACTCTGCAGAACACATCGCTGCTGCTGAAGTCTGGGCTGTTAACACTCACCATAAACCCACCTACATGTTAAACACCACCCCCCATTACCCATATGGAGTGACCACTGAATAATGTCATGTAAATACTGGGAGACCAACGAGTCGGACAACGTCCAGGAATTGTGATTGCACACAGACGTTACCCCCTCCGTATCCTGATGGTCTCTTCAGTACGTCGTGGGAATCCTGAAACAACAGATACACACAAACATTGACATCTGTTGGATGTGATGCTGTTGACTTACATTTTCTATTGGTGTTCCAGTGTCTCTGTCTCCCTACACAATGCCTACCTGGTAGATGTGTATGTCTAACATTCTGCTCTTTCTCCACTGAGTTCCACTGGACAGAAACGATGCCATCACCACTGTGGTACAACACAGTCCTGCTGTTTAAGCTCCGCTGTGAGGTATGTTGGATAATGTCTGGATGCTGCAGTTCTTTTTCACCAAACATGAATTTAAGCTGTGTATGGAGGACTGAGGGCAACACCACCATCGATCCAGGGAGCGACTGAAATGACCTGCTGCTTCAGTCAATAGGTGCTGGAAACACACGGCCCACACAGCTGTCATAATGGATCTAACAACAGGAAGTGAAAATAATATCACAACTGGACATCACTCAGACTGTACAGCTCTGTCAAGGTAGCCCAGTCTACTGCAAAGGTCATTACTCCTCCAAACTAGAGTGTCACATGAGTATGACTCACAACGCGACGCCTCCATTGTGACTCTGAAATAGAACAGCATTCATTTCATAGTTACTCTGCAAAAACCACCAAATGGAACAAGACCTGAGACTCTACGTCTGAAATCATCTGCTGCTCCCAGCACCATCCCCGTATCCACCTGATTCTGATGGGTCCAGAAAGGCTCTGGTTGATACCCCATGATGATGTCATAGCCTACATACCAGGGTGTGGCAGCAGTGGCTCAGTTGTCCAATTATTTTAGGTTTGGAAGTTCAAATCCCAGTCCCCAGAGTCATTTGTGGTTGTGTCCTTGGGCAAAAACCTTTACCCTTTTGCCTCCAGTGAGGGGCTCACTGGTGTGTGAGTGTGTGTGATTTGTCCCAGTGGTGTTTGGAGAGGCCATTGGCTCAGATGGCTACACATGTAGTTTATCATCACCATGTATGAGTGAGGAGTGAATGAATGAGTGAAGTGAACTGAACCGCTGTGAAGCATTTTGGATGGCTAGAAAGGCGCTCTATAAATCTAATCCATTATTATTATTATTATTATTATTATTATTATTATTATTAATAATAATAATAATAATAATAATAATAATAATATAATCATCATCATCTTCATCATCATCATCATCTTCATCATCATCATCATCATCATCATCATCATCATCATCATCATCATCATTATCATTATTATTATTATTATTATTATTATTATTATTATCATTATTATCAAAGTGATCTCTGTTGCCATAGCTATGAACACTTCTTGGAAAAACTCTTTTTCAAGAAGCAGCTACATCAGTTGGTGATGTCTTCCACATCATAAGACCCTCTCAGGCCCCGGTTACCCGGAGACCCACCCAGTAACGTAGACACTCTTCAGTACCTTAGTTCAGAAAGTCAACAATGAAAATGTTCAACCCAAACAGGACAGGAGACAGAAGGCGGAACTTAACAGTAAAACTTTCAAAATAAAACAGGAAGCAACCCAAAGAAACCAAAGACCAAACCTGACTTTGGGGTGATGGTATTTCTCTGTCTGCTTTAAATGCTCCCTGTAGATGGAGTGATGTTCAGCATCATGTCAATCTGCTCCACACCCTGTGATGTTCCCTTACACCAGAGGGACAGACATGCACATTGTATTCACATCTGATTAGGAAACCTCATCAGACACGCCTTTAGCAGGGCGGTAACTCGTATCCAATGCAGTTGTTGTTAGAGATGGAAACAGGGAACGTTTCAG
>NC_090785.1:24097500-24102500 GCF_040054535.1 Antennarius striatus | reverse complement strand
GGTGTGTTCATGTGTGTGTGTTTCACCAACAGCTTAATTGAATGGGAAGTAAAGACCATGGCGTCTCCCAGGGTGTGTATTCTAAATGCAGCCTCAGTGGTGAGGAGCTGGGGGGAGATGGGGGTCAGAGAGCAGGAAGGGAGGGGGGCGAGGTGACGGGGAAGCTGACATTCCTCTGAGAGTCTGAGGAGAGACAAAGAAAGGAGCTAAAAGCATCGTCCCTGATGAGACCAACGGGGTCCACAGGAAGAAGACTGGGAAGAGAGGGGGGAGGTGTGGGGGGGGGGGAGAGGGGGAGGGGGGCGGGGGGAGTCTTTCTAGATGTGTCCCTCCCCAGTGGTCGTGATCAGAGGGGGGAGCTGTCCTTGGTTCTGAATAAGCCTCTGGCACCGAGCCAAGTCAGGCAGTTAGAACTGAGCTCATCAGGCAGGAGCTGAAGGCTCTCACACACACACACACACACACACACACACACACACACACACACACACACACACACACACACACACACACACACACACACACACCTCCGTTAACCCTGTCACCACCACTGTATTTGTAGCTGAACAGTTCTTGTCAGTTCAGGTTTGTGTTGGAACTCTGTGATGGGCACTAAACAGGTGATGGTGCCAGGAGGTCAGTTTTCTGTGTGTTAAAACACATTCATCAAGGAAACCCCCTCTAGTGACCCAACAACCTGTGGCTGTCACCCGTTTAGAACAGTTCATTCATTTCAACCAACTGATCTGCTTCAAAATAGTCAGTATGTTATCAACAAGACAAAATTATAACATTCATAATGCACAACTAATGTATTACACTCACCGGCCACTTTATTAGGTACACCATGCTAGTAACGGGTTGGACCCCCTTTTGCCTTCAGAACTGCCTCAATTCTTCGTGGCATAGATTCAACAAGGTGCTGGAAGCATTCCTCAGAGAGTTTGGTCCATACTGACATGATGACATCACACAGTTGGTGCAGATTTGTCGGCTGCACATCCATGATGCGAATCTCCCGTTCCACCACATCCCAAAGATGCTCTATTGGATTGAGATCTGGTGACTGTGGAGGCCATTTGAGTACAGCGAACTCATTGTCATGTTCAAGAAACCAGTCTGAGATGATTCCAGCTTTATTACATGGCGCATTATCCTGCTGAAAGTAGCCATTAGAAGTTGGGTACATTGTGGTCATAAAGGGATGGACATGGTCAGCAACAATACTCAGGTAGGCTGTGGCGTTGCAACGATGCTCAATTGGTACCAAGGGGCCCAAAGAGTGCTAAGAGAATATTCCCCACACCATTACACCACCACCACCAGCCTTAACCGTTGATACAAGGCAGGATGGATCCATGCTTTCATGTTGTTGACGCCAAATTCTGACCCTACCATCCGAATGTCGCAGTGGAAATGGAGACTCATCAGACCAGGCAACGTTTTTCCAGTCTTCTATTGTCCAATTTCGATGAGCTTGTGCAAATTGTAGCCTCAGTTTCCTGTTCTTAGCTGAAAGGAGTGGAGCCCGGCGTGGTCTTCTGCTGCTGTAGCCCATCTGCCTCAAAGTTCGACGTACCGTGCGTTCAGAGATGTTCTTCTGCCTACCTTGGTTGTAACGGGTGGTTATTTGAGACACTGTTGCCTTTCTATCAGATGGAACCAGTCTGGCCATTCTCCTCTGACCTCTGGCATCAACAAGGCATTTCCGCCCAAAAAACTGCCGCTCACTGGATATTTTTTCTTTTTTGGTCCGTTCTCCGTAAACCCTAGAGGTGGTTGTACCTGAAAATCCCAGTAGATCAGCAGTTTCTGAAATACTCAGAGCAGCCCTTCTGGCACCAACAACCACGCCACGTTCAAAGTCACTCAAATCACCTTTCTTCCCCATACTGATGCTTGGTCTGAACTGGTCTGAATATATATATATATATATATATATATAACGTGAAATGCAGAAAGGGGCGTGGTCTGGAATGCAGGAGGGCGTGGGCGTGGCTTCGAACCCCAGACATGGCGGGCACTATCCAGTGAGGGTCCTTAGGCAAGACCCTTAATGCTATACGAGCCTACCTCAAACATGAGTGAACACAATAATGACAGAGTCATACCGGCTCGGACGTCGCCCGGGTTAACAAGGTCTGCGTCAGATGCTAGGGAACCAGGGCAATCTGATGAGAAATGGGCTACTGGAACAAGACACACCTGGACAAGGGCGGAGAATACGGAGTTGTTGGAATGCTACTACACAAGTAATCCCAGAGAGAGGGGATATATGGGGCGGATGTGGGACCAATGGATGCTTCGAAACCCACAATCAAGGCTAACAAAGAAACAGCTGTTAGCCCAGTGTTCCAACATCCGTAACCGAAAACTGCTGTCACAACTAGAGATCGATGAAATACAACAACAATGCTACAGCATGGGGGAGCCAGGACGCCAGGTCAGCGGGGGGATATCACCCCCCCACAATCCGTGATTGGGTACCAAGCCCCAAGAGAAATAGACAGCCTCAATACAAGAGCTGCTGACCTGCGAAGGAAGATAGTGACCCAAATGGAAACCTGGAGCCTCCAACAAATACCAAACAAAAGTTGTCAAGTACCTTCAGAAGATCTGCTAGAAGATGTGAATGCTGCAATAAGAACCATCCCCACAGGGAACATAACTGAGACCAACAAGCTGATCCACAGTACAGCAACAGTAATCCTCGAGATGCTGGGATACAAGATCAACACAGGGCATAACAAACAATACCCTCCATGGAAGAGACGGTTAGAGGCCAAGATAAAGGCGACACGGAGAGAAGTCAGCCAGCTAGCCGAGCTACAGAAGGGGAACATGGTGAATAAAGGGGCACCCAGGAAATACAGCAAGCTCTCCATACCTGAAGCACTCGAAACTGCCAAACAGAGACTAACAGCTCTGGCTACCCGACTGAAGCGATACACCAAGGAGATTGAGGCCAGGAGAATAAACAAGACCTTCTCCACTCAACCAGCAAAGGTGTACTCTCAGTGGCAGGGAAATAGCATCCGGCCAGACCCACCAAGAGCTGAGGTGGAGAAATACTGGAAGGGCATATGGGAAAGAGTAGCATCACACAACACCGATGCCCAGTGGCTAGTGGACCTAAGGACTTACCACAGCTGCCTCCCAGAACAAGAACCAGTAACCATCTCAATGGCAGACATCCAAGAAAAACTGTCAAAGATGAAGAGTTGGTCAGCACCGGGCCCCGATATGATCCATACATACTGGCTAAAGAAGCTGACAGCAGCACAGATGAACCAGCTGCTAAGGGATGGGACGCACCCAGAATGGTTGACTGAAGGCAGGACAGTCCTGATCATGAAAGACCCACAGAAGGAATCTACCCCATCCAACTACCGGCCAATAACCTGTCTCAGTACAACATGGAAGCTCCTGTCAGGCATCATGGCCGCTAAGATGAGTAGGCACATGGATCAATACATGAGTGGGACACAGAAAGGAGTTGGTAGTAACACCAGGGGAGCCAAGCACCAGCTACTGGTGGACAGAGCAGTACACAGAGACTGTAAGAATAGGCAGACCAACTTGTGCACCGCCTGGATTGACTACCAGAAAGCCTACGACTCAATGCCACACACGTGGATACTGGAATGTCTGGAACTGTATAAGATCAACAGGACACTAAGAGCCTTCATCAAGAACTCAATGGGGAAGTGGAAGACAACCCTGGAGACTAACTCCAAGCCAATTGCCCAAGTTAACATCAAGTGCGGCATATACCAAGGGGATGCACTATCACCACTGCTGTTCTGCATAGGCCTGAACCCCCTCAGTCACATCATCACAAAGAGTGGCTACGGATACCGATTCCGAAGCGGGACAACAATCAGCCATCTCCTCTACATGGATGACATCAAGCTGTATGCCAGGAATGAGCGAGAAATTGACTCACTGATCCACACCACCAGGATCTACAGCGACGACACAGGGATGTCATTCGGATTAGACAAATGTGGCCGGATGGTATCAAGAAGAGGCAAGATGATCAGAGCTGAAGGGGTCAACCTACCAGGGGGCAGGATAGAAGACATCAAGGACAGCTACAAATACCTTGGAATCCCACAGGCTAATGGCAACCACGAGGAGGCCGCAAGGAAGTCATCCACAGCCAAATACCTCCAGAGAGTAAGGCAAGTCCTGAGAAGTCAGCTGAATGGCAAGAACAAGGTCCGAGCCATCAACATGTATGCACTGCCGGTCATCAGATACCCCGCTGGGATCATAAGCTGGCCAAAGGAGGAGATAGAAGTCACAGATATCAAGACTAGAAAGCTCCTCACCATGCATGGAGGGTTTCACCCCAAGTCCAGCACCCTGAGGCTGTACACTAAGCGGAAAGAGGGAGGCCGAGGACCAGTGAGCATCAGGGCCACTGTCCAGGATGAGACATCAAAAATCCAAGAGTACATCAGGAAGATGGCCCCAACAGATGAACTGCTCATTGAATGCCTTAGACAGCAGAAACCTGAGGAGGAAGAGGAGGAGGAGGAGGAGGAGACAACATGGAGGGACAAGCCCCTACACGGCATGTACCACCGTCAGATAGAGGAAGTGGCTGATATCAAGAAGACCTACCAATGGCTGAATAAAGCTGGACTGACAGACAGCACAGAGGCACTGATCATGGCAGCACAAGAACAGGCCCTAAGTACAAGGGCAATAGAGGCCAATATCTACCACAGTAGATCTGACCCGAGGTGCAGGCTATGTAAAGAAGCCCCAGAGTCAGTCCAGCATGTGGTAGCAGGGTGTAAGATGCTCACCATCTCAGCATACATGGAAAGGCACAACCAAGTAGCTGTGATAGTGTACAGGAACATCTGTACCCAGTATGCACTAGAAGTACCCAAATCCCAATGGGACATACCACCGAAGGTGGTTGAGAACGGCAAGGCTAAGATCCTGTGGGACTTCAGCTTCCAGACCGACAAACAGCTACTGGCTAA